>NC_043960.1:42924073-43166407 GCF_902148855.1 Sphaeramia orbicularis
TTTCTCTCCCGATTTCACAGCAGAATGTGGTTAAACGGTATTACGGTATTAAACTGAACTCTGTCAGTGAAGGAGTAGATCTCAAAATAGCTGTCAATCAAATGGGATTCAGCCTTTTGACTGATCCTCCAATCAGCACGTGGAAGCCCGGCGTCCAGCCCAGCTGAGCTCCGCCCACAGCTCCATTCACTCCCAGAGACGCTGGGCGTCCGGGGGCGGGACAACATCGTGGCATTTATCCAATTACCGTCCAATTTTGAGGCAATAAAAAAAACTGTTCCACTCAGTCCCATTGAAGTACATGGACGCTGAGTGTCTACAGGGAAATGCACTGAGCAGAGATCGAATGAGAAAACAGCGCAAAGGGAATGTATGAGAAGTGAACAACACCGAGTCTGTTGATTTGTGATAAAGCTGATTCTGAACGAACTCGTCTGTGAGATGAACATGTTCTAACACATTTGTAGTCAATGAAATGTCAACACAACCGAACATATTTGACCATTTAATTTTCATAATTTTTAGGGGAAGCTGAGCTTCCCTTGCAGTCTATGAGAAATCGCCACTGCTGCAAATCTATGTCAACTGTGGCATTGGAGCGCTGCTTAGAAGACTCCTTTGGTTTATTTCATTGGTTTTTCATTGATTAACACAGTTTATTGTACCTCCAAAAATGATGTAATCCTTGTCCTTTCAACATAACTAACTTTCAGGTGATTACTCCAAGAACAAACTTTTATAACAAACAACCACAGCAAAAAAAATTTCATTTATTTCTTCTTTAAACACGATTAGGTGAACATTTTTATTTCATTTAATGTTGTCTTCCACAAGACTTAAGGTCTCCTTTTGTCAAATAAAACCAGTGATAAAACATGTAATAGGCAATAGGGCACTGAGCTGGTGTTAAAGGGAGGAAGCTTTTAACACCCACTGTATTCAGAGAAGATTAAGGCCAAAACACATACATTAGACTTTGTTTGAAGGAAAACACATTCTAGTTTCTGTTTTAATATGTCAGTAAATATAAACTATATTGGTTTCAACACAGCTTAAGTAAAGCTCTTCCTTCAGACCCTAGTTATGAAACTGGTGATTTGATGGATGTTAGAGGGTTAAAGAGGGTTTTAAGAGCTGGTGAATTCTATAATGGAGTCCATTGTGTGATTTAAGGGGGAGTTCTACAGTTTGGGTGCAAGTGTAGGGCGAAAGC
Source organism: Sphaeramia orbicularis (assembly GCF_902148855.1). NCBI lineage: Eukaryota > Metazoa > Chordata > Actinopteri > Kurtiformes > Apogonidae > Sphaeramia > Sphaeramia orbicularis. Next base: position 42,925,287 of record NC_043960.1, read on the forward strand.
TCTGGGTTAATAGTCCCTGTAAAGTTAGGGATGAGGACCATAGGGTGGGGGAGGTAGTGTAGGTCTGAAGAAGGATATGGGCGGGCCAGATTTTAAAGTTAATCCAATGTGATACAGGAAGTCATTGCACTTGAATCAGAAGGGGTGTGACATGTTCATTAGACTGTCTTTGTAATAATCCAGAGTTCTGGATGAGTTGAAGTTTGTATTACAGCCATGGCACTGACTCACACCTCTGTTGAGTGTTGTGTTAGAGCAGGGTGTAGTCTGGAGGTGTCGCTTAATGATGTTTGTATATGAGACTGTAGAAACAGAGGGTACGTTTCAGAACAATGTCATGTGTCTTAACCTGTGAGTCGATGGTTAGGATTGGATTATTCCAGGGAGGGGGAGTGAATAGCTATTAGATTTTAATTGTGTGGATTTACAGCTAATGAGAAGCAACTTAATTTTACTGCTGCTGTTTGTTATCCATCTCCATATCTCATAGACCAGGGATGTCAGACTCATTTTAGTTCAGGGGCCACATACAGCCTAATATGTTATAAAGTGGGCTGGACCAGAAAAAGAATATAAATAATAGGATAAGAACTGATAAATAATGCCAACTCCAAAGTTTTCTCTATGTTTTTGAGTTAAAAATTCTGTGATGCAAATGTTTACATCTACAAACTGTACTTGAACATAACATGAACAACTAGAAGCACTCGGAGAGCGCAGACCTCCGCCAAGGCTGATCAGTGCCCCCCCCCCCCCCCCCCCACCCCCACCCCCCGTGGCCCCCCCCACCCCCGATCACCACCAAAATGTAATCATTTCTTCCTTATCCCATTTCCAACAAACCCTGAAAATTTCATCCAAATCTGTCCATAATTTTTTGAGTTGTGTTGCACACTAACGATCAGTGGCCCCCCCTGTGGGCCCCCCACCCCCGATCACCACCAAAATTTAATCATTTCTTCCTTATCCCATTTCCAACAAACCCTGAAAATTTCATCCAAATCTGTCCATAACTTTTTGAGTTATGTTGCACACTAACGGACAGACAAACAGACAGACAAACAAACAAACAAACCCTGGCAAAAACATAACCTCCTTGGCGGAGGTAATAAATATGAACAACCTGAAAATCCTGGAGAAAAATAAGTACAATTTTAACAATATTACGCCTTAGTTTATTATTTATACATATGCATCACAACTTACAGATCACAGAGGATCTACAAATACACAAAACATTTAGTAACAGGCAGAATATTGGTAAAATTCCACATACTTCTCTTAAGACATTTCAGGTTGTTCATATTTGTTCAGGTTATTCACATTTTTTGTAAAAGGCGTGTCTGTAAATCTAAACATTTTTGTGTAATTTAACTTTTTTTTTCTTTTTTTTAATACAAAAACAAAGACATTTTGTTTTTGTTTTTTGCTCTTTTCATTATTTATAGGTTATTAATGATAGTATTTCACTGATCTGACCCACTTTAAATTGAATTGACCTAAAATGATTTGAACATCCTTGATTGTTAATATCTTCAGTGTAATTTTTGCATTTCAACAAATTCATCCCACGGGCCAGATTGGAGCCTTTGGTGGGCCAGTTTTGGCCCCCGGGCCGCATGTTTGATGCCTATGTTTAAGACAAACAGTAAGGGAACGGAAACGAACGGTGGAGACAGACAGCTTGACATCTAAAGCAGTGTTTGTCAGCATAAAGTGAAAGTCAGTGGTTTTGTCAGAGGATGCTGTCAAATACGAGGAGGTAAATGACAAACAGGAGTGGCCCCAACATTGAACCCTGTGGAGCCCCATGACAGACCATAGTGCTAGTAGTGTCATGCGTCGTCGTTTGTGTTAATTTAGTTTTGGGTTTTTGTTTCTTCCTGTTTTATTTTGGTGATAGTAGTCTCCTTCCTGTTTAGTCTGCACTCTGTCAGTCTTGTCTCTGTCTGCCCTTTCTCTTCACTGTCTGCACCTGGTGTTTCCCTCGTAATTGTCCACACCTGTTTTTGATCCCTGCCCCCCTTAAATATTCTACCTGCTCCCTTTGTCTCTTGTCAGTGCGTCGTTTCTGTGATCTTGTGAAGACCAACCATTTTTGGGTTTTTTTTGTTTTTTTTGTTTTTTTTAAAATTTTCTTTCTTTTTTCTTTATGGGCTCAGCTGGCTGACAGGCAGCTGTCTGTACCGATAAGGCAGCAGCCGACACCAAGTGTACTCCCAGTCATCATTGCCCATTTTTCTAACACCTTTGCTTGTGTATCCTCTTTTATTTGGACATTTTACCAGGGAGTATCTCACACTACTTTTTTTTTTTTTCCTACTTGTCTTGTCCAGCGTTCTAACAGTAGAATGGTAGTCTGGTTCCTTTTGGTGCTGAACAAATTTCCTTTGCCAAGGGTAACTTCATAAAGTATATGAAGCGCCCTTTGATATTCTACTGTGTTTATTATGAGTTTTGTTGAACCACGTTTCGATGCCGGACCTGACATGGGGGGTGGGGTTGGGGGGGTAGAAGAAGGGGAGAGAACAAGAGAGAAGAAGGTAGAGAAGACCCTCACAAGAAAGTATCAACAATACAAACAGCAACAACCATGGAGACAATTATAATGGTAACAATAACTACAACCAGAACTGCGTAAACTGGGCAGAAGAGAGAGGAAAAAAAACAAAACAAAACAAAACAAACAAAACTACAAAAAAAACAAAGACCAACCATTGTTAAGTATCTTGAACCTTGAATCTTGAACCTCTTGTTATCTTCCTCAGGCTTTAGATTATACAGAGTACGTTGTACTTCACTTTTAGTTCATTAGGATTTTTAGAGCACCTTGTGCTTTCTCCTTTTGTTAACCTTTTTGTGATTTTGAGTTTTTTTGTAAAATAAATCTTTTTTTGACCACTGATCCTTCGTCTCGATGCATTTGGGTCCACACCTTGTGAAGTGTCGTAACAAGTAGATTGATTGCATTCATCATGTCTTCCATTCCAAATGTTAGAGATTTACTTGTGATCAGACAAGTACAATTGAGGAAAGATGTTTTTTGTTTTTTACCTGCTGATGGTTTCAGCTTTAGCTTCAGCCTAAGAAAATGTGGGAGCAACACCTTAAACAGAGACGAGGGGGTGTACCTAGACGCATACCCGGGACACCGTTCTTCACCGACAGTGGGGAGTGGAGAACGGACATGGTTGGGTCAATTTTATCTTGAAGTTTCCCGGCCTGATCAGCTGTTTTTAGACACATCACACCAGGAAGCATTTGACAGCTCTGATGAACGCTGAAGCTACAGCCGAAAACCGGCAGCAGGTAGAAAAACATCTTTCCTTAATTCTACATGTCTGATCACAAGAAAATCTCTAACATTTGGCAAAGCAAGGCAGGTTTATTTATATAGCACATTTCATGTACAAGACAATTCAAAGTGCTTTACATAAAACGTTAAAAGCATTACAGCAGGGAAGCAATAAAAAGCATAGTCATGAGAAAAAAAAAGAAAAAACAACAGATAAATAGATAAAACAAATAAACAGATAAAATTCCAAAAGATTTGGAACGGAAGACATGACAAACGTAATCAATCTACTAGCTCCATGGTCTGTCCTGGGGCTCCACAGGGTTCAGTATTGGGGCCACTCTGGTTTTACAGTAACAGACCATGGAGCTTTCTGAGCAGTAGCTTTGGATCTGTATCTGTATGTAAATAATGTCATTATGTTACTGGAAAGAACGTATAATATCGGAAAGTAAATTTGCATGTTCTAAGTACTTTAAAGCGTTGTGGCAATCCTTTTCATCCAGGTATGATTTAGTTATCAGTTCTTTCAATTAAGCACAATCAGTGTTGTACAGGGTGACCCAAAAAAACGGGAATTTTTGAAGTGCGTATTGCCAGACATGAGCAAGTGGCAGCACTGCGAGACAGTGACCTTGAGCAAGTAAACACACCCCCATTTTAGTAACCATTGGCGGCTGTGCGAGAATTGTTCGGTAACCGTGTGATCTCAAGATTCGGCAACGTTCCCTGGCCCCCTAGATCGCCAGATTTGTCCGTTTGTGATTTTTTCTTGTGGGGCTATCTCAAGAGTAAAGTGTACACGACTCGACCAAGAACTCTGGATGAGTTAAAACAGAGAATTCAGGATGAAATTCACAGTATCCCAGCTGAGATGTTGCAGCGGTCAATGAGGAATCTCAACAGCAGATTTCAAGAATGCATTCGTACAGGAGGACGCCATCTACAGGAAGTAGTTTTTAAAAAATGAAAATTCCATCATTGTTTCTTAAATGGCATGTTTTAAGGTTTCAATTACTATGAATAAAATATTTTTCTTCCATCACTCTTGGTTTTATTGGATTGTTAAAAAGTTCCCGTTTTTTTGTGTCACCCTGTATTTATGTATTATATTTGTTTAGGTCAGATCATTTATGCAGAAGCTTAGTATTGATGTGTGACGTCACCCATTTGGCATCAGTTTCCAGGCCTGTTGTTTGCCCTTTAGGTCCGTCTTTATACTTGTTCCTCTTGTTACTTGATGAAATGCCAACATTTAACCCTCTAATCGGGATAAATGTAGATATGATGGTAATTAAAGGTCATTGAGCAGTAAATACTGTAAAAACGTTCACTACAGGCCAATCTCAGTGGAACAGTAGCTACCATTTAGTGTCTCAATCTTCATGTTTTAACTGAGGCAACTTACTCAGACTTATTATGTAGACACAATGAAAAGATAAAAACCTCCAGCTAGCCTTCAAGACTTGCCTTTGACTTTTTACACCGACAGTAAAATCTGAACTTGTTTAGCTGGTCTTTACCACCACTTTCTCCCTCCTCTGTCCTCTTCTATCCTCCTCTTTCCGTTCAGTCTTTCTAATTACTAGATTCAATACAGTAATGTGACACTTATATTCCCTCGGACCGACTCTTCTTAATGATGTCCTCCCAATTAAATCTCACATCCTACACTTGTCAGCCCTCCCTTCCTTCTCTCTTCATGTTCATGTTGTTTTCTAAATCAAGCATGATCACATACAGACACTGATGTATCTCATCATTACCACACTGTCTTTAATTGGCAGGTCAGAAAACACAGGCCCATCACCATTACAGCCTCAATGAGGAGTCAGTCATCCTGCTGCCGGTTTGGAGAGGACATGTGTGGGAGATGACGACTCCGTACACATCAGGAAAACATTGGCAATAATGACTTCAGATGACACGTACATATGTTTTTATATTCCTATGTGCACATCATTACTCTTATCTTTATCACATCAGGAAATCTGACTCAATAAAACTAATAGGTGATCAATGTTGAGTGTCTTAAAGGAGTGATATTTTTGCTTTTTTAAATGGAATTATGCATTTTAAAACATATCCCTGTAGTCTATATAAACTGTAAATGCTATGCTTGGGTCTGAATTCTTCATTAACGCTTTCATGCATAGTGGTCACAACAGTGGACACCTATTCTCCAGCTGTTCTCTTGTATGTTCATGGGTTTAGTTGTTTTAGTTCCATATCCTCCTGAGACCCAGCAATGCATTTTGTCTTCTGTAGGGGACAAAAGTTTGACAGTTTCACTAAAAAAATGCTGTTTATTGCGAAGGACATTCCATTAAAAAATAAATTAAAAAAAATAATTTTTAAAATTTATCTGAAAAAACTGTTGCATTATGCAGTATCCAATCAAGATGACTTTTTAATGTAAAAAAAAAAAAAAAGCTAAAAATGTTCACTTTCCTGGGTCTCAGGAGGATATCAACCAACAGAGTGGACGCTCATGCATCATCTACACTGACATTCAGACCATTAATGTAACTTTGCTTTTCTTGATAAACCTGATCTGCACTAACATGTTTGAGTGTAAATCAACTGCTAATTTTCTCAAACAAAAAGTTTTTTTTTTGTTTTTTTGTGTATTATCTCCATAACTAGTATTAGAATATGATAAAATGTGTGAAAACATGAGATTAGCTGCGTTAAAAAATATATATATTTCATAGTTTTCACACAGTATATCACTTTATGATGATAGGTTTTAAATACACGTTTCTTTGCTTCAAAAATCAAATGCATGCTGTCCAGCTGAGTGGACATTTTTGTAACTCTGTGAAAAATAGATTCATAAAAAAAATTCAATTGCATAGTTTTTTTCATGCCTAAATAGGAATAAAAACACTCAGGAAAAAAAATCTTGATTAAGGTTCTCATAATTCATGCATGAAAGGGTTAATTCAACTCCACAGGTCCAATTTCAACCCTATTTCTGAGTAATGACACCAGAAAGGTCGTTTTGAGCGCTGGCCCTTTAAATGCAAAGGAGCCACTTCACGCCCCACCCCCTCCAGGTTATTGACCATGCTTTCTGTCCCATTCAGCCACTAGTGTTCATTAATACAACCAACAACTGAACATTTCAGGTAATCAGCTCGAAGTTTGGACATATTTTCAGTTTTTACTACAACCGCTGCTGCTGACAAACAATTATGTCGTATTGGAGAAATGTTTGTCAGAAGTCTTGACCATATATGTGCAAATGTCGTGATGTAACTACTTATAAAACGTAATAAATTAAGCAGGAATTGAAACAGGTTGTAGAAATCCAGTCGATTTTTGCTGGAATGAATCTAAAGATAGTTTTGCAGCACCTGGAGGGTTCAAATTCAAACTTTATGAACTGTTAGGGGCCAAATACACAAATGAATGTACCAAAGACTAATAAAAGTGGGTTTAGCAAAATATGACCCCTTGTTGAGCCGCATTATGTAATAAATTCCAATTATGTAATAAAAGTTCAAAATGTAATAAGAATGTGATGTCATCTTGTGATAAAGCCGCATTATGTAATAAACTGACACATTTTGTAATAAACTACCTCAGTGCATTATGTACTAAATTTTTTCGCATTATGTAGTAAGTTATTACAATTATAAAATGCACTTGACACATTTAGTCATTTAGACACGTGTTTGGTACTGATTAGTGTGTGTTTATCGGCAAAATACATCTTAGTTACAAGTTAGCCACCAAAGGTGTGTGACGGCTTAGCTCTTTTTTTATATCCAGAAATGTTGTTTACATTGTTAAAGACACTTTCCTGAGTTTTTTTTTTTTTTTTCAACTGGCATAGACACCTTATATTGATCAAAATATTTTAATTTGCCTTAAAAAGGTTCTGTTTAGAAATAAAGCCATTTATTGTTCAATATCAGCATTTTCTACTTTGTGTGTGCATGTTGGAGTGTGTGTACTAATTGCGAATGTAATGGTAACAGGTAGGCTATCATTCCCACTACTACAACTGCTAATCTGCAGGGCTACTTCAATTAAAGAGAGGAAAAAATCTACTTGAGTGTCATTATTACGTAATGAACCATGTTATTACATTTCCCTGAAAATAAAAATGTGTCAAGTGCATTTTGTAATAAATTTCTCAAATTGTAATAACTTACTACATAATGCGAAAAAAAATGTACTACATAATGCATTGAGGTAGTTTATTACAAAAGGTGTCAGTTTATTACATAATGTGGCTTTATTACAAGATGACATGACATTCTTATTAGATTTTGAACTTTTATTACTTAATGGGAATTTATTACATAATGCGGCTCAACACCCCTTTCAGAGGCCCCAAAAATCTCAAAAACAACTGGTGCTATTACAACAAACACATCTTGTTAGATATACGGGGTGCCATCTAGGGGTGGGCCATACTGCAAATTTTGGTATTGATCTGATATCAAATACACACAAGGCCAGTATTGTCAATACCGACACCAATACTTTTTACTTGAAATTTCACGATTTTGTGATTTTGTCTTTATTAGTCGGTCATGTTTATGATCATAATAAGACATAGGACAAGGATTTTAGACAAATAAAAGAAATATTTTTATTAACTAACTCAAGCTGAAAACATGAAAACTGCACAACTGGAGAACTGAGAAAGTAACAGTTATGATCAAGTGTCTTTATTCAGTTCTTAAAACCCTCCTGTTCAACCACAGGTCCATGACAGTCAGTTCAGTGATGCTTTTGGTGATATCCATGGCTCTTTGTGAATCATCTCTTTGACATGACAAAATAATTAAGATAATTAAGTCTATAACATTACCTGCATATAGCCTAAAAAGGAATATTAATGTTCCTTCAACAATTAACACAAAAACTGTTATTATATTCAGTCATATTTCAGGTTTGAGGTAAATATCTTATATATTTTTGAGTTCCAGTAAAAGAAATGAGATTTATTTCAGCTGGCTTAATATTTAATGATAGTTTAATTAATCTGCTAAAATTACATTTCTGATCACAAAGTCTCCTTTAAAAAAACAACATTAATTAATAATGGCATTCAGTAAATCTTGCAAAGTGAGCCTCTAAGGATATCTGAGTAATTTACTGAATGTGTAAAAGAGAAACTGCAATAAAAATATCGATTGCATCAGACTGGTATTGATCCAATAACCCCAAGTGCCATCACTGGGGTTAAATGTGTTATCAAACTGTGTTAGCTAGTAAGATAAGCTTAAACAGTGTCTAAAGGCTTTTACGAAACAGAGGTATGATGAATAAACAACACGGACATGCAAAATATACAGCCATGAATATTTTTCTATTCAGTTTGTAACAGTTGCAACACTTGTTCAATAAAAGACATGAATATATTAACGACAGGCTCTTTGATGGACACAGCAGTGAATTAACACCTGGTACTTCATCTGCAGCTTATGGGTCTCCATTTGATCAGGCATCCCTTGTGTCTGTAGATCTACTTCCACTGTCCATGTAAAAAGACATTCATACAAACTGAACAATGCAGAATATATTGGATTCATATGATGCTGACATTACAGGGACTCCTCACCATCCTGATAGTGCACTTGTTTTTCAGTGATGCTCCACACATTGTCCCTCACCTCATAATCATCTGTGTGGTTCATACTAAACACATACAAGTCTGGGTCTATCATCGCTGTTGTCACATGACGTCTGTTTCGTAGAAATTATGGGTTGATGTGTTTATTTGTGCTGCAAAAGCTAAAAGTACCCTTTTCCAGGAAAAAGTCACTTTTTCACTGCATAAAACTGATGTTCTGTGTGAAAGTACTCAGAACATGAACAACAGGTCAAAATCACACCAAAAAGAACCAAAAACACCCTGGTATGTAATGACCTTTACATGCTACTGCTGTATGTCAGTTACATTTAACTAATACATTACTGGTAGATGGCTACATGCATAGTTAACTAGCAGTGAGTAGGTAAAGGTAATTCGTTAACAGACTTGTATCTTTTTAACCACTGGTTCACATAATTATTTATGCAGTAGGTTTCTTATCTAACTGTGTCCAATTCCATAAAGTTCAGAAGAACTGACTCCAGATGTATGTCTGTTTATTAATGTTATCTACCTAACTCTAACAGTAGTTAGTGCTACATGTTAGTGCTTGTCTTTCAACATATACAAAAGAGACGCATTTTAGAAGTCAGTGAGGAAAAAACATGGAAATGACCCAGTTCCCTTACTCATAAATTATTGTATAAAATGTTATGAATGTAGTTGATTAAAGGTGTGATATTTTGCTTTTTTAAAATGGAATTATGCATTTTAAAACAATTCCCTGTGGTCTACATAAACTGTAAATGCTTTGGTTTGGAGAGGACATGTGTGGAAGATGACGACTCCTTACACATCAGGAAAACATTGGCAATAATGATTTTAGATGACACATACATATATACTTTATATTCCTATGTGTATATCATTACTCTTATCTTTATCACATCAGGAAATCTGACTCAATAAAACTAATAGGTGATCAATGTTGAGTGTCTTAAAGGAGTGATATTTTCCCTTTTTTACATGGAATTATGCATTTAAAACATTTCCCTGTGGTCTACATAAACTGTAAATGCTATCCCTGGGTCTGAATTCTTCATTAATTCAACTGCTCAGGTCCATCTTCAACCCTATTTCTGAGTAATGACACCAGGATGGTCGTTTTGAGCACTGGCCCTTTAAATGCAAATGAGCCACTTCACGCCCCACCCCCTCCAGGTTGTTGACTTTATGTCCCGTTCAGCCACTTGTGTTCATTAACACAACCAACAACTGAACATTCGGCTCGAAGTTTGGACATATTTTCAGTTTTCTCTACAACTGCTGCTGCTGACAAACAATTATGGCGTACTCTGAGAAATGTTTATCAGAAGTCTTGACCTTATATGTGGAAAAGCTGTGACGTAACTAGTTACAGACATAACAAATTAAGACGGAATTAAAACAGGTTGTAGAAATCCACTCGATTTTTGCCAAAATGAATATAAAGATGCTTTGCAGCACCTGGAGGGTTCAAAATCAAACGTCATAAACTATTAGGGTCCAAATACACAAATAAATAAACTAAAGTCTAATAAAAGCTGGTTTAGCAAAATATGAGCCCTTTAAGATTGTTGTTGAGTGTTGCCAAAAAATAACTCAAGTGAATCATCTTCACAAAACTCACAACCCAGGGTTGAAACCCAACTTTCACTGACCCTTTAATACTGCGTTGTGATGCAGGTCTCTGGACTTTAACTGATATGACTGTAACTGCGTTCACTCAGAGTGACTATGACGAGGTTTTTTATACTTTTCAGCACGTCCAAATATTGAATTGTAGATCTAATAACAGAAGGGGCTGGCCGTTTGCATACATCTACTGATACCCCACAGCTCTGTAATTCTTTTTATTTATTTATTTATTGATAGATTTATTATTTATTTATTGATAGATAGATTTATTATTTATTTATTGAAAGATTTAGTGATACAGTTAAGGAGACATGGTGGAAAGAAAGAAAAAAACAACAACAAATAAACAAAAGACAAATTCAGCAAGTAAACAAACAAATCAAAAAACAATGACAACTTTATATTATAATGAAAAAGACACAGCTCTGTAATTCAATCAAATCTGCTATTTTGCATTGTTATTTAATTTAATTTAGTTAACAGCAAAAAACAAAACATTTCTGAGATCCCCCTCATTTGGATCCTGGATTTTTTTCATGATCCTGCTGATAGACAAACAACCCAAGAAGCAGACACTATGTGGATATGTCCTCCATGGAAGAGATATTTACTCCTGTAAAGTGTGTTTCTGTGACTAAAAAAAAAAAAAGTCACACATGTAATATTTGACTGGAACCACCTTTGGTTTTGATTCCAGGAGACAGTCACTGTTACATCTTTTTTGCCACATAATGCTTATGTAGTGTCACAATAACGTTCATCATATTTTTCCCATTCATAGTTGCATTAATTTTTGATTTTTGATGATGGAGAATCGGACCGCTGCATCAAGTCTTCATCACATCCCAAATTAGAATCTGGACTTTATGGAGGCTAATCCATGTGTGAAAATGATGATCCTGATGAATCCTGACATTTTCCAATCTTTTAGACATTAGAGACATGAGAGGACACTTACTGCATCAGTTACACTAAAAGAACCTGTTCCAGCTGAAACATTATGAACCACTGCAGTACTTACCCATGGAAGGATCTGAACTATTGGCTTAGTTAAATCCAGGCAGTTACTTTTATTTGTCCAGGCTGTTTATTGAACTCTAACTGCAGTAAGTGTCCTCTCATGTTTCTAATGTAAAAAAGATTGGACAATGCCAGGATTGATCAGGATCAACATTTTCACACATGGATTAGCCTCCATAAAGTCCAGACTCTAATATGGAATGTGATGAAGATTTGATGCAGCGGTCTGATTCTCCATGATCAAAAATCCAAAATTAACCCAACTATGGATGGAAAAAATACGATGAACCTTATTGTGACACTATATAAACATTATGTGACGAAAAAGATGTGACAGTGAACATCTCCTGTAATTAAAACTAAAGGTGGTGCAGTCAAATATTGCATGTGCAACTTTTTTTTTGGCCAGGTAGTGTAAGATGATAATGAAAATATTTCAAAACTGTACTTTTCAAACAAGTCACACACAACACAGCCCACTCACATAAACACACACATTCCTAATGCTGTCCTTACTCTGCCCACTGGTATCAAAAGTCTTTGTACCGTCATTGTGTTACCTAAAATAGCTTTACCTGGTTTGACTGAACATTTCCACTATTCATTATTCATGATCCTTTATTCTGCAAAAGCATCCTGCAAAAACAACACACACACAAACACACACAACTTGTCTCCGTCTCATAATATTCTCTCTGTAATTCATCACGCTCACACACACACACACACACACACACACACACACACACACACACGCAAAAATACTATTAGGTTTTCCTGTGCCAGCTGCACATGAGATGTTGCCACTGCCTACACCCGCTCACTGTGGCGGCAAGAAAATGTTTTCCAATATCCTTCATCTGCCGTTGTTCATTTCCATCCTCTGCCGGATGTCTCTCACAGCTTGTAAATTGATTTATAATGCTGTCTTCTTCTGAGTAGGGTGGAGGATGGAGGGAAAACAGTGGAGGATGGAGGGTCTGGGAATGGTTAAAGGAGCTGAGGATGGGTACAGCTTGTGCGTGTGTGTGTGTGTGTGTGTGTGTGTGTGTGTGTGTGTGTGTGTGTGTGTATGTGTGATGCCGCAGCTGCAATGTGAACCTATACTCTAGAGGGCAAATTTGATTGGGGCAATTTTCATCCACAGCTTCCTTCAGGGAGGAAAGATTTAGGGCTGTTATTGGCTTTTAGATTACTATGGCAACCACAGAGCAGAGTGTTCTCTAAGTGAAGGAATGAGATGAACAAGTGTGTGTGTATGTGTATGTGTGTGTGTGTGTGTGTGTGTGTGTGCGTGTGTGTGTGTGTGTGTGTGTGTGTATATCTAGTGGGGGGTTGAGTATTGCTGTTAAATCTCCATCCAGTGTAATTGCAGCACACTGTGTTTTTCCTTTCAGGATTAACCCCAAAACAAAAGACTGAAATTCACAGAGTTCTATAATTAGTAGCCTTAATACTTGGCGGCAGTGTGTGTCCGCTCACAAATATGGTGATTTGCTTGCGTAGATGTTTGATAACTAGATGTTGTACAAACCTGAGCCCCCCCCAATGCACACTGTAAGAAAGTCTCATAGGCTCAGGACTTGTTGCTGTGTGTTTAACTAGACTCACTATTAACTACAGAATGTGTTCTACCCATGCAATACGTCCCTGTAAGCCAGTTCGAGGATGTCGTTCACATGTTTATCTCATCTCGACTGGATTACTGTAATTCACTGTATTATGGGTTGGACCGGTCCTCTGTCCGCCGACTGCAGATGGTCCAAAATGCAGCAGCCACATCATCCCTGTACTGGCTTTTCTTCACTGGCTTCCTGTCACTAGTGATTAGGGGTGTGTATTGGCAAGAATCTGGCGATACGATACAAATCACAATATTAGGACCACGATACGATATATCGCGATATATCACGACACTGTTAACAAGGCAATATTTTTTGTTTGTTTTGTCTCTTCTTCTAAGATATTATTTCCTGGAAAAATTTAATAATACCAGAAATATGCACAAATAGTCAACACATTTTTATTTGATCAGACCAGGGTTTAATACGATATCACAAAACTTTCCTCTGTAAAAACAAATGTTTTTTATAAATAATAATAATAAATAAATACATAAAATGGTGTTTACAGACATTACAGTTTCAGATCCTGCTCAAATGTTCATATTCTATTTGTTGTGAAATGAATGTATAGTGTTCACTCAATGAATCATCCAACATTATAACATTATTTTTGTGCGATCCCAACCAATGAACTAACATCTGCCTCTTTCAGACAGTAAAAAGTGCTTTTAGGATGACTGAAATAACCATTATTTAACAAAACAGTGTTATCCATTAAAAAAAACAAAAAAAAAAAAACTACATGCATGACCTGCAATATCACAATACTACATTTTTAGTATACAAACAACAGAGCACAATACCCATTTAAATAAATACCTAAAAATATCGATATAGTACTTTTTAATATCGATACAGAATCATGAAATTAAAAATCACAATATATTTTGCGGAACAGATATTTTCTTACACCCCTACTAGTAATGTGTGGATCGTTACTGAAATGTCGATAGCTCCGGTACCAGATCTTTACACTCTAGAATCGATTCACAAATCAAAACAGTGATACTTTTGATTCTTCAGTCATTTGAGGTAACATACATCAGGAACACAAAGTAGCTAAACTATTGGGATCTTGTCCAAATGATATGCAATTGATGGGAACTACTTCTTCTTCCGCCTGCGTCACACTTCTCAGTCAGTCCTTCGCAGCCCTAAGATACCTGGGAATGACCACCACTTCTGGACCAGCAGAGAGATACAGAGAATAGTTCTTAATCATTAAACAGTAAATACTCTCATGTCTTGTATTCTTTATGAAGTTATGACTTGAAATACACTATTTATTTATTTTTTAAAAGATTTTCCAGACATTATGTGTATTTAAGTATCGGTATCGGATCAGTATCGCCGGTATCAGCCTGAATTTTACTCGGCATCGGATCAGAAAAGAAATCCATGGTATCCAACATCACTACCTGTCACTTACAGGATCCAGTTCAAGGTTTTATTGTATGTTTTTAAGTATCTGAGTGGTTTGGCACCCCCTTACCTTTCAGAGCTTTTAACTGTGTGCAGAGAAACACGATCCTTAAATTGACTGATTTTAGATGTGCCAAAAACCCCTATGAAGACAAAAGGCGACAGAGCCTTTTCTGTTCTGGAACACTCTGCCCCAACAGATCACATGTGAGAACTTTAGATCTCTTTAAGATGTACCTATAAGCACTGGCTTTTAATACAAGTGAGTGACTTTTATCAGTTTTAACCTCCAGTTGTGGTTTTAGGTACTATTTATCCTATTAGTGTGTGTCTGTTTTTATCTTATGTCTATAAATTTTTACTAGTTTTGTCATACCTTGTATTTTTAACTATATCTTTGTACATCACTTTGGGCACTTTAGGTTGTTGTAAATGTGCTTGATAAACAAACCTGACCTTGACCCTGACATAACTTTAACCCTTTCATGCATGAATTATGAGAACCTTAGTCAATATTTTTTTTCTTGAGTGTTTTTATTCCTCTTTAGGCATGAAAAAAGTAATGCAATTGAATTTTTTTTTTAATGAACCTATTTTTCATGGAGTTACAAAAATGTCCACTCAGCTGGACACCATGTGTTTAATTTTAGAAGCAAAGAAACTTGTATTTAAAACTCATCATCAGAAAGTGATATACTGTGTGAAAACTATGAAATAAAAACATTTTTAATGCCACTAGTCTGATGTTTTCTCACATTTTATCGTACTCAAATACTAGTTATTACTCACTTCATGAAGATAATATCCTCCTGAGACCCAGGAAATTGACAATTTTAGCTTTTTTACACTAAAAAATGGTCTTGATTAGAAACTGCATAATGCAACAGTTTTTTCAGATACATTTTTAAAATCTTTTTTTTTTTTTTTTTTTTTTTATTGATTGATTTTTTAATGGAATGTCCTTTGCAATGGACAGCATTTAAGTTGAACTGTCAAACTTTTGTTCCCTATAGAGGACAAAAGGCATTGCTGGGTCTGCAAAAAAAAAAAAACAACAACTTTGTTTCAGGAAACTGTTAATTACAGTCTAATAACAATTAGCAATTGATTTACACTAAAACATGTTACTGCAGATCAGGTTTATCAAGAACAGCAAAGTTACAGTAATTGTATGAATTGCAGTGTTTAGGATGATGCATAAGCGTCCACTGTGTTGGCTGATATGAAACTACAACAACAAAATCCATGAATATACAAAAGAACAGCCATAGAGTAGCTGTCCACTGTAGTGACCACTATGCATGAAAGGGTTAAATGGTTTACTGGGAAGAACGTTAATGCACTACCTTAAGAGAACTACAAAGGGATGCTATATGTGAAGGCTGAAGGAAACATGTACGCTTTACTAAACTGTAGTACTGTTATTAAAAGCTGTACAATGATGATGCATTTGCTTATTTCCAGTTCATTTTGTCAGTTGTTAGCATGTTCTTTTGTTGGCGGCTCCAAGAATAAGTCCGGATTCTTTTAGGTCTCATTTTTAGAAATTTATTATTGACTTGATCTGATCACAAACAAAATATAACTCAGCTGAGGATCCACACCCCAAGCGGGGAAAATGGATCCAAAACATTGCCATGCACATCACTTTTATATCCTTGTAAACTGATCCTCAAACTATGGGCTGAACCCCTTGTGCTATAGGTGGGCTGGGTCACAGAAAATGGACTGGTATCATCTGACTCTAAAGTCAAGCAGATGTAATTCCTCAACTCAATGCAAAACCCCATAATGGCCGTGTTTACCTCTTATCTCTTGTTGTTTACGATCATCTGTGGGCATGTGCATTTAAAAGTGTACCTAAAGTAAGGTCCTGTGATGATATATCTGTCAGTTTAGTATGTGACCAAGATGTGACCTATCCTAAGAAATTTACGACTGACCAGTGAAACAAAGAAAATCTAGTGACACAAAAGAATCCTGAACAATACTGACTAACATGTGATTAAATTTAAGAATTCAACTATCTAAATTAAAATAATATTTCACAGTGTAACAGGATCGTAGACATTTTTCCCTCTGCCCAAAGGCTCAATAAAGTTCAATGTAATGTAATCTAATATGATTCTAATATGAAGTAGACGGCTGACTGCTGGTTACATATACAGAATGGATGGAAGATTTTTTTGTTCAGTTCATTTTGGTTCATGCTACTCTCTGGTTTGCCACTTTTTGATGATGACATTCCATACCATTAGTTCACTCATGCCCCCCCCCCTGCTGCTATGTCCATTTTATGGTCCCTCCTGCTAACATGGTGAGAGCCAAAATGCAAGTTACTGGGTGACTTCATGATGTCCACATCTACTAATAATTTCATGGCTGTCTAATTTTCTGGCTGTCATGTCGGCATCCAGACATTGTCTGGTTTTGTCTGTCTTTTATGTTGTCTGTCATTTTTTGTTATCTGTCACTTCCTGTTTTATTTTGTTAAGTTTCCCTCATGTGTCTTGTCTGGTGTCTTTACTTCCTTCCCTTGATTGTTTCACCTGCTCCAGATTACCTGACTCCACCCTGATGTGTTCCACCTGTGTCCAATTGTCTTCCCGCCCTCTTGTGTATTTAAACCCTGTGTCTTCCCCTGTCTAGTTGCCAGTTTGTGTTCTACAACTTGTGCTCACTTACCAGCGTTTTGGGTCCTGTCAGTCTGTCTGCCCGCCCGTTTTCGTCCTTCGACCACTGATTCTGCCTGTTCCTGTTCTGCCTGCTCGTCAACGACCTGGTTCGTGTACCCGACTCTGATTCTGCCTACTCCCTTTGATACCTCAGCCTCCACCGATTACCTGTGCTTCGACCATTCGCCTGGATTACTGACTGTGAGTTTTGCCTGTCCCCCATGTACCATTGCCTTATTGTTTGCTCCCCTGTGTATGACCTGGCTTGTTTTTTGACCTCCCTCTGTTTGCCCCTAGTTGGGATTCTGTTGGGGTTTTCCTGGCTCAGCCACGCTGGTCGCCAGCCGTTTCCACCCGCAGCCCAGACGTCAATCCCCAGACTCAGTGGCTTCACAGAATTATTATTCCTTCTGTGTTGTATTTTCCCACTTGTTAAAGTGTTTAATAAAAACACTCAACTTCACTTTTGTTCAGTGGTCTTGCTTTTGGGTTCAGCCTTTGTACTTAGCCTGTTACACTGGCTCAATCCACTGGCTCCTTCATTCTTTCACTTTGAGATCTAAATTTAAAAAAAAAGGTCATAATCTTGGGACCCAAAGTCACAAAATGACATCACAGATTTCCCTAATGCTTACATTTTTAGTGACTCATCCACTGTCCCAACAATGTTGAATTAAATGCATATTTATGTCTTGTTATTTTTTTTGGTCACTTTTTTTAACTTCACTTTCACCTTTTTAATTTTTACAATATTTTTGTGTCTTGATGGATGTTTTGTGTCTTAACAATTACTTGTACATTTGGTTGTGTTATGTTTTTGTCTTTTTATGCTGTTTTTCATCATTCATCATCACGTCTTGTTGTAACTTAAACAATTTTTATCTTGTTTTTCAAGTCATTATGATACTTTTGTTTTAATTAGAAAAAATAAATCACATTTCATATCATGGTTATATTGACTTTCTTCTGACAAATGGTGATCCAATAAAAAGTTGTCCACAGTTCATTTTAGGTCATGACTAAGTTTGGGAAAAGCAGCTTTAAAGGAATCCCATTCATCTGGAGCAGCGCTAACCATTCATTGCATTTCATATGTGTGTGTGTGAATGGTAATTCTGAATAATGTTCCATATGGCCCCTCATACACAATGACCATACCTTGGCCATATCATGTCTCTGAGAACTTTTGATAGTTTTGATAGAAAATTTGCAGATTGAGAAGCAAGCAGTGGTATTAGATTGACTTCATCTCTCCACATGAAAATACTCCAGGAAAAAAATGAGTGTATAGGCAGTACTTGAGTTGGGGGGGGGGGATCAAGAGTGATGGTGGATTTTATCATATGGGGACAGATCATTTGTGCTGATGACAGCGCAGAGGGTGGGAGACCAACTGTGTAGCCTTTGGATTCTTATTAAAACAGCTGATTATTAGGCTATACTCATAAAACAACATGCATGTTATGGATGTTAGATGTCAGATACTTCTGTTATTGGTCTTGAACAATGCACCAAGGATTTAGAGGTGGTCCCTGGGCGGCCATGGCTACCACTGCTCCTTTATAGTTAGGGTCAAATGCAGAGGACAAATTTTCCCACTTGGATCAATCAAGGGTAACTTCATATAATGGTACTTTTAAATCTATTGGGAATTCATCAGTTACAATTCAAAACAAAACCCCACAAAACACTGTAAAGCAATGTTTCTCAAACTGTGGAGTCAAACTGGTCATGGGATCACTCCTGGGTGTTTTTTTTTTCTTCAGGTTAGAACATGTAACAAGTAAAAGTATTGTCACAATTGTAAGATAATTGTGCATTTCCTATTTTTATTTGGAAAAATATTGTCTCAGGGAGCAGTCTTGTTGAGTTTATTTGCATTGTTCAAGCAAAAAATCACAAGTTATTTTTAATTTGCGCAACTAATTATTCAAGGAAAAGCAAAAAGTATTTTTATGATATTGATGTTTCTTTCAATAAAAGTTCTAATTGCACTACTGTTACAATGTTGTTGGGGTTGAGGGGGGCCTGGAGATTTTTTGCTCTCCAAAGGGGAAAAAGATTGAGAACCACTGGTGTAAATGAATATCTCAATCCTCTCAAGTCCATTTAAATTCAGTGCAAATTACTAAAACAAATGAAACTGTTTACAAACTATGAAAATATGAAATAATACTAAATAGCACTGACCTAAACACCTGTAGAAATACATATAGTCTATAAGTATCATCTATCAGACGACTGCAGCTGATCCAGAATGCTGCTGCTCCAGTCCTCACTAAGACCAAGAGAGTGGACCACATCAGCCCAGTTCTGAGGTCTCTACACTGGCTCCCTGTCTCTCAGAGAATAGACTTTAAAATTCTCTTACTAGCATATAAAGCACTGAATGGTTTAGGCCCAAAATACATCAGAGACCTTCTAGTCCAGTATGAACCATCCAGACCACTCAGGTCATCTGGTGCAGGTCTGCTCTGTGTTCCAAAAGTCAGAACTAAACATGGAGAATCTGCGTTCAGTTTCTATGCTCAGTATATCTGGAACAAACTACCAGAAAATATCAGGTTTGTTGAGAGTCTGAGTTCTTTTAAGTCAAGGTTAAAGACTCACCTGTTCACTGCTGCCTTTGACTAAAAGGCTTTTTCCTTTTTAAATTTTATATTCTCTTTCAAAACTCTGCACTGCAACTCTTACTTTAATATGTGTGTGTTTTTAAATTTTTGGATTTTATATGTTGTTTTCTTACTTGCTGTTTTTAATCACCTTTTACATGTTTGTTTTATAATGTTTTAAATGTGTTTCTTTAAAGGTGTGAAGCACCTTGAATTGCCTTGTTGCTGAAATGTGCTATACAAATAAACTTGCCTTGCCTTAATGAAATGCTAACAAGCAGGAATGACATAACAGCAGTTAAATGCAGCCTTCTGCAAATTTTATTTCATAGCCAAAACACATGAAACCCAAAAATAAAAGACTGTTTTTTGAAGTTAAATGTGCACAAGTTACCACTTATTTACCATGTAAGGGTAAGTAAAATGGATAACTCCTGTATGGTGTTACGGCCCGGATCATTGGAGACCACAAAATAGGGACAACCACACAAGGTTCGAACTGAAACAAAGTTTGCTTGTTGTAATAAATTGAATATCAAATGTCTAGGGGATAAACCAATAAATGGAAGGATCAGGTGTAATATGTGATAGTGGATGGAATGTAAATGTCCGTTTGGATGCAAGCATGTCAGAGAAACAGCAAAGAAGGAAAGAAAAAGAC
The DNA here is from genome assembly GCF_902148855.1 of Sphaeramia orbicularis. NCBI lineage: Eukaryota > Metazoa > Chordata > Actinopteri > Kurtiformes > Apogonidae > Sphaeramia > Sphaeramia orbicularis. Next base: position 42,945,828 of record NC_043960.1, read on the forward strand.
CTAAGAGAGTGGAAAATAGGAGAATCAGAAATCCAAGTACCTGAACACAAAAATGAATATAAATGATCAAAACAGATTTTTTTCTGTCAGTTGTAGATTCATCTATCAGAATAGAAAATTTGGTTCCACTTTGAAGGACCTTTCCAATTACTTTCTTTCTCATTTCACTTGCTGTGTGTTGGCTAATTGTTGCACAAGAACGGTCTGAATGTAAATTTCTCCCCATGTCAAGTCCATTGTAGACTTGCAGATCAGTATCAGTTGGTAGATTTGTGAAAGGCCTCCAGATTTCACAGTCTTGTAAACTGTGTGAAATACCCAGTCAGTGGTTTAAAAGTGCCTATCAGAAGCCAGTGTTTCCACTCTTTTTTCCTTTGTCTTTTTAATAGTGTCCTCAGGTGCTTGGTGATGGTCTGACATTCTTTGTTTTGTATCTTCTTCTGAACATGCTGAGGCTGTGCTTCTCTGGTTGCACCATAGGCTGTCACTTTAACTTTGGACCATCACCAACATGCATCTGGCTCCAATCTATATTTGGCCCAACTACTTTTATCTTCTGGCAGGTTAGGCAGCCAAGCTTTTTGCTTTGGCAAATTTGCCATGGATAGTGATTAATTTTTTCTCTGAACATGTTAGATGTCCAGCATTCAGGGATATCTTGATTGTTATTACTCTCTTTCTGGTAACTTGGGCCGTCAAAATTTGGGATGTTTATTTTTTCTACACTACCTTCCTCAGCACTATCTTACCCTAGTGCTGCTTCCTCTTTTCTTTTTTCCACTACAAAAACAAAACAACTATACTAAACTAATTTGCCTCATGTCCACTGACATAATGAGCTAGAATAATCGAACCTTTTCCTGCTCACTGTCTGTGCTGTATCATTTCCAGGTTCTTGGCCGTAGTTATCCTCTATGTGAAGAAAACAACACCATTATGGTTTAGTTAGAATGAGCAGACATCTTATGTCAAGTGTTGTAAGTGATGTTTTTTTTAGTTAAAATAGGGCAGTCACTTAGGCAAATATCCAATCACAGAAATGTTTACAAGTTACTGACCAAATACTCTACGTCAGGGGTGTCAAACTAATTTTCTTTCAGGGGCCACGTTCAGCTCAATTTGATCTCCAGTTGGCCAGACCAGTAAAATAATAGCATAATAGCCTATAAATAACAACTCCAAATTTTTCAGTGCAAAAAATAACATTAAAGCTGCAGTATGTAGGAATTATGTTCTAAGTAATTGTAAAATTGCCTTGACTGTTACCAGACATTAAGGAATCATGTTCATTTCAAAAACTGATCTCACTGACAGTAGTAGTCCAGCCAGAATATTTGCATTTGAAAAGCTCAGTGTCAGCCAAGGATTTTTTAGGTTGACATTGTGTGTTTTGGTCTGAGGCTCCGCCCATCACCTGTCTGCTAATCACAGAGTCAGAAGCCTTTCAGCGTCCAGGTTGCCAGTTCCCAGTGGGCTGCAGCTGGAACATTTCTGATCACAAATGTCTGACGTTATTAAACCTAAAAGGCCTCTTACTATTCCCAAATACATCGTGACAAAGTGAGAAATAAAACAAGGAGCTGTATAGGAGATGATTTAGAAACATGGAGACGGCTGAAAGAGGAGAAGGATTTGAAGACCGACACCGGCCCTGCCTTAGTCTGACCACCGGTAAGAGCCACTGAGAGCCGGGGTCGCGGCCTCTTCACCCGGTCCCTTCTCCCAGGGCCGGGCAGCAGTCTCTTCTCCTGGCCCCGGTGAAGAGACTGCCGGTCCGGGACTGGTGAACAGACCGGGTACCGGTGAAGGACTTGTCTCTTGCCATGGTAGCTCCTTGTAGTTCAGTGTTTTCTGTGGAAGTGACCTGTTCATTAAGCGGTGTGTAATCCGAACGGGGGGGGTGTTCGGTCTGTGGTTCGGTGTGGGGGGGGGGGTCGGTAGTCCGGTGTCCGTGGTTCGGTGGTGGTGGTGGGGGATTAGAGCGATTGTGCGGCTCGTAGTAAAAGTGAAACCTAAGGCTCATTTCCCTTTTCTCTATCTCCTGAATCTTCGCAAACTTTCATTTGAGTGGGCAGGACATTTGTCCTGGCCTGTTATATATTAGACTTATATAGAATAAGTCTGGTGATGATTTTTTTTGTATGAAATTTATGGTGTGGTGGCAAGGATTAGAGGAAATGCTAGCAGTAGATGCTCATGCAGGATCTGGCAACCCCTAGCCTGGGGGGAGGAGGAGAGGATACCACGTTCTACAGTATTTTGAATGTAATTGCAGTACCAGTTTTGGCCACAGTCCTACATACTGCAGCTTTAAATTATGAAAATTTTTACATTTTACAAACTATCCAAAACAAAAAACATGTGAATGATCTAAAAAAAAACAAAAAAACCCAGAAATTTCTGAAGAAAAATAAGCACAATTTTATCAATATTATGCCTCAACTTATGATTTATACATGTGCATTACAGATCAGATCTACCAAGGCACAAAACAGTCAGAATATTTTTAAAATTGCACTTATTACTTTAGATATTTCAGGTTGTTCATATTTGTTCAGGTTATTGATGTTTTATTGTTAAAGGATATCAGAATTTAATGTTCTTTGCAATAAATCAAAGAGAAAAAATTGGTGTTGCCATTATTTATAGGCATGATGTCATATTATTATTCTTTTTTCACATTAAACCAAGAAGAAAATTTGGAGTAATTATTTATAGGTTATTATGCTATTATTTTCAAGTTTGATGCCCTTGACTGTTAATATCTTTAGGGTAATTTTTGCACTTTGCAAATTCATCCAGCTTCATCCAGATTGAAAGTTTTGGCGGGCCAGTTTTGGCCCCGGGGCCGCACGTTTGACACCTGTGCTCTAAGTGATTGCTTTGATATAGAACCTTTTAAACACTTATTTTACGAAGAAAAACACTGTCAGCACGTTAAATGTGTTTTACAAATTATTAAAAGCTCATGGTCTTGGATTTCCAGTTCATTTTTAAGTGAATTACAACATTAACTTTTCCTGCCTTGAATGTCAAAATGTCTTCAGGTGTTTTTGTTGTCAAATGAATCCCAGACAAACTCTCAACTAACGTTATCCATTTTGCCCCCCCCAAATAAAAATCTTCTTTTACATGCAGCCATACATAAGAAGGCAGAGTAATGAAAAGCTTTGGCCCGATTAGCCAATCACAATGCAAAATGTGAGACAAAAGACCAATGAGCTTTCTTTATCATGGTGAGTAGCCAGAGCCATAGAATACAGGTATTCAAGGGCTCTGTGTATGGCCCCGGAATCTGTTTTCACCTGAATACACCTGAATAAGAAAACTGAGATTTCCCGAAATCTCCACTTTCAGTTCAGTTTTGTTCTTTCTCCCAAACGGGTCATTTGTTTGCAGCAGGACCACACACATACTACACAACAATAGGCACAACACAATACAGACAGACAGGCAGATCTGCATGAGAAGCAAAACAAATAGTTCAGTTGTAATAAAAAAAAAATTAAATATTGGCAGTGCATTAAAAAATTGAGTCTTTTAAAATCAAGGTACAAATATAACATAGATATAAACAGAGGTAGTGGGATGGGGGTGGGGTATGACCAGAATGTCATGTGTGGGTGGGCATTTTGCTTCTTTTGGGGGGGGCAGAACAAAAAAAAAAAAAAAAAAATGTGTGTGTGTCGGGGGGGGGGGGGGGGGGGGGGGGGGGGCATCCATACCAGCAAATAATGGAGTCAGGACAGACTCAATCAAAGCTCTATAGAACAATGTCATCAGTGTTTTATCCACCTGACAGTCTTGTTCGCTCTTGCACACAGAAGTGGTGTTCAAGTCCAACTTAAGCCGGTCATCAATCAACATGCCTAGATACTTGTAATATGATACCATATCAACATCCTGGCCCTTGGTTACGCTATGCTTTGGCCGGAGTTTTCAGAAACCTTTGTTTTCGGTGGCACGGTGGACGATAGGCACAAACACAGAGAAAAATCTGTTTTGTCTGAAAACCGGCTACGTGTAAACAGCCCCTAAATGTCAAGCCTAAGCTGACATTACATCAATGCTAACAAAGTTGTTAGCTAGCTAACGTTACTTAACAAGACAGAAAATGTAAGCTCCAAATGTAAACGTTAACTGTGTTGTTATATAATGAGATTCGACCCTTGGCGACTGTCATGGGCTACTAAAAGTAATGACTGAGATTCCTGACTCTTGACTTACCTGTAATGTTATTCTTTGACTTTTTGAAAAACCAGAAGTCCCTCAGAGACCTTCGTCCTCCTGGTCGCTCGGCCACGATGCTGAAATTGCACCTGCACATGCTGGTATGAGGCTTACTGACGATGATCAAAGAATAATAATAAGAAAATAAGAAATCATGTGTCACTGCATGTGTGTGTGCCTTCTCACCCAAAGTGTTTTAATCAATATGTACTAAACACCCTAAATATTGAAATAGCAGTAATACCACATTCATTGATAAAATGACGTGAGGGATGGAAAGAGGGGATGGCAGTTTTAAAAGGTGGATGATTCTGACTGTTATTCAGAAGGGATCGCATCCCCCCTCATCCCCCCTCTGTGTATGGGTCAAAACCTGCCATTTTCTGCATGTAGTTGCACCTCAGATGTTCATGTTCTTTCATGTTTCAAGAGAGAGGAATGATACCACACAGACCACAAACAGTGGAAGAGAGGAGACTGAAGACTAAATATTCTAACAGATTACATCCTGTGAGCTAGACTATCCATCTTAATTTCATTTCTCCTTAAAGATATTATACATTAACATTACTGAATTATGTGAAAACACCTAAGTTTATACTACACATTAAGTTGTGTGTTTATGTTTTATCAAATATTTCCACTGATGACACAGAACTTTTTCAATGAAATGACATAACTGCACTTTACATCATTAAATATGAATAAAACTGGCGTACGTGAAGTCATGTGAACACATTAGACTGATTTTCATCAGTCATGGGGGTTCAAACAAATCCCATGCTGTTGAAGTTACAGAACTATATCTATTTTTTCCCAGCAACAGAATTTTCAGTGTGTTTAGGGTACAACATGCACAGTTTTTATTTTGATGCATCGGTTGATTTGTTTTTCATGGAATGATGTGTCAAAATATTTATTGTGAAAGACATTTTCAGATTTATTTGCAATATCCTCATAAAGCACTTATCTTTTCTGTTTCTGAAGCTAAATTATGATAATACCGTACTGTAACTGATAAAGGAAAGAATAATGTCTATAAAATGGTTTTGTTTTCTGTGTTGTGTACAGATCAACAGTTTTTCTAACACCTGGTGGAACAAGATCTTGATATGCCATGGTTGTCCTTTTAAGACAAGGAACAGAATTAACTCGCTCCATCTAATCAGACACATTCATTCTAAGTGGCTGAAACACAAGCTGTCTATCTTTGTTTACTTCCTCTCCTGATAAAGAACCTCTTTTCCTTAAAACCATTTGTACACATTCTGCTGCAAAGTTTGATAGGCCTTCATCACCACAATCAGAGCTGTGAGAGTCACTCTAAGGTTTAAAATGTTCTGCGGCTGTCACATCTGTCTTTCACACTCTAAGGACCTCTGACACACTGTCGTATCCATGAGCAGTCTTTGTGCCGTATTTATCACCTGGCAGTGAACAACATTAATGACTGGCGTCTGTTCCCTTCCCTGGTCTGGCCTTCATCGACCCAGACGACGTCATTTCCCGCAGCCCCTAACCACTAAAACGGACACCCTCTGCCAGTAGTGTAGCAGTTTAACGACTGTTATCGTCGGAGACACTTACTTCAGCTCTAAACTCCATTGAGACTTGAGCACACTCTGCCATCAAACTAACCAGGGCAGTGTTTCCATAGCAACCCAGGGGACATTTGCCACAGGTGAGGGGGAAATGTAGGAATGTGAAGGAGAGGGGGAGGGGGGTGTCGTTTTCATCTCCACATCATGTGGCCAGTGTTGCGGAAAAGATAATCTCTGAGCGTTTGTAGTGAGCTTGTGCAATTAGTTGCCTGGAGTCAGATGTGGAAACAGGCTCCTCAAACAACTGAAAGAGGGAACTTAAATATGTATAGACATTTACATTAACATCAGTCCCTAAGTAGTGTTGCCAAGCACAACAGCACAACAAACCCCACCCCTCACATGTATTGTATCTCATTTTGGCATCGATCCAGCTGATGTCATCATGTCTATGTGTGTTCTGTCATCTTATCAATTGCTTCTATATATGTGCCAGGTTTGAAGTAAATTAAAAGAGAATTAATGTTTTTATAGACACATGAAATTTCGCCCATTATAAGGAAATGGTGAAAAAAGAGATTTTAAAAATGTATTTTTAAAAAAAATTGAACTTTGACCTAATGACATCTGTAATGACATCTATTCTCAGTCACTGGCATTCTATAAACCCAGTTTGATATGAATTCAAGCAACAGTTCAGCTGCTAAAGTGTTAGCAAACAAACAAAGAATCAAACCAAACCAAAAACAACAGAGGGAATGCAGATACGTCACTTCCCCCCTGGGCCACGCCCCTCTAAGTCAGACTGAGTGGCAAAAACAAACCGGCTCAACATGGCGGAGCATAGCAGTAACTACAGCCAGACCGGGAAAAATGTGGAATATAACATGAAATTAAAGACAACTGGACTGGACATGGATCCATACAACTACCAAACAACAAGTGGTCTACGAACATTGATATGTGGACAGAAATCACGTATCCTGACATTTATATGAACCTGATTTCAACACCAGGAAAATCCCCAATGCAAAGGCTGAAAGCATACAAAAGCCAAAGAGTTGTTGACATCCTCGTCATCGTTAATCAGAGGATTACATACAGCTGGTGAGTGCTTTCAATTCAACATACTATTGTTTTTGAGGTTTTCTGTCAGTGCAGATGTATTTTCTTGGCGGTGATTGCCAAGGTAAAGGCCCAGCAGTAGTGCTCACAGTTCACCACTGATTTACTGGAGTTGAACCCTTAGTATTGACCCAAGTGAGTGGATGATCTACTGGTACTGTGGAGATTTAAGTAGAGTTCACATCAAATACTTGATACAACACAGATACAACAGCTTTGTGCCAGAGTACCCCCTTATTTGGAAAACTAGGTTAGCCTCAGTTTAAGCTTGTTTATAAATCATGTAGAACACAAGGTTCAGAATCACACAACTGAAGACAAAAACATTTCAGTTATAAAATATAGAACTAAATGACAGATGCTAACATTAAGAGCTTTACTAAGAAGTAACGTTAGCCAAAATGAAATGTAATTTAAGGTATGATTTTACACAAGAATACAGAATAAATTAACGTTACCTGACATGAAATGGCAACCACAAATCCAGGTTTCGTTGTCTGGATTCCGGTTATTTCCACAAACTGCAGCGATCCATCTGCTTCTTCTGTCTTTGACTTTAGGTCGCCGCTAAAACGATAGCTCCGAGTGCTTTTTAAACCTACTTGTGCAATCAATGGCACAACAGCTCTTCCCCATTTTTTAGATTGTTCTAAAGTTTTCGCAGTATTCAAGCCAAAGCCACTACTCATCTCCCTCTTTCTGCCACTCAGTGGACGGAACCACGGTGACTTCCGCTAGCGGTAACGTCACGTGCATACCCTCTATACCCCTTGCCTCTCCTATGGAGGGGGCTGGGGTAAATATTCCTTTTTACTTCTCTCAAGGGTCCTCAGAGTGCACAGACCTCCATAGCCAATGGACCACTCTTCTTGTACCACAGCACTCAAACACACCACAAACATCTCCTCTGTTATGGTACCACTGGTCAGTGTAAACTAAAAAGCTCTACATGGCTGCATGAAGCAAGCAATTAGCTTTTAGTTCTGGACAAAATGAGTTCTTTTGCAACTTCCCCTATAGAGTCATCCAACCAGAGATGGAAGGTTGTAGTCTCCTGGTATAAATACGTCCTGAGCCTGAACTTAAGTTTTAAGTATGACCTTTTGTCAACATAATGTTCATAAGAGCTTTAATTGTTCAGACAGGCAGCACCCATCTACAGTCTATCATGTTGAATTTCATGTCTCCTTCTTTATATTATTTATGACTGTTAAGAACAACCAAACTCACCAAACATGTCATTAATCTCTATACTATGTGTGAATAACCTACCCACACTACTGATGCTATTGTGTCATAGAGATAAACCTGAATCTGAGCTAATTCGCTAAAGGTTAGCCCTAACGTTTTTATCAACAGCAAAGGGACTTCTTAAGTTAAATTGTCTTTGAATATGTATTCTTTGGGTTAAATGACTGTTACCATGGTGACAGTGGTCTTATATCTATTTCATCAGCTGGTGGTGACTGTATTTAGGGTCTGTCCAAAATTCAATATTATCTAATACATTTACAAGATCTCCACTAATGTTCAACGTACTTGTCTGGAAATAAAAAGTAGAATATACTATGAAATAGTCTAAGGCAGCTATTAGCTTTGTTGTTTTTCAGGGTTGTAACAGATGTGGATCTTTATTTCTGACAAGAAAAATGTAGGAAATTTGTGCACAATATTGGAAGATTCCACAAGTGCCCAGCGCTTGCATATTGTAATGTTTACCTCATTCCAATAGTATGTAATTCACATACTGCTGGTGACAGTTTAGGACATACTAAAATGTCTTTCATACTTTTTAAGTGTAATTAACATGTATGAAATTTCAGACGCTGCCTTATATTTAGAAAACTGTTCATTTCAGGGTGTGTTCTATGTTAGTCTGGGGTTCTCTATTATAAAAAAAAAAGAACACGAAAGGTAATTCTAGCTTGTGTACCTTCTCGTCAATCTTCTCTAAAGTGTTCATCCTTTCACCACCACCACTACTTCCACAAAGTTGGATGAAAATTTTGCAACAGATGCAAGAACAGATGGAGAGAAAAACAAGTGACCACCTCACCTCTCTGGCAGATGTTCCAATTAAAACATCCAACAGAAATACTTTAGAAATGACGGTCGGTGTCATTATTTATGCTTATGTGTTAGTTTGCAGCATCAAAGATTATGGACTGGCTGTACGTTTTGTTTTTAAACACACCAGTCAATGTTAATATTCACGTTTTCATCCTTTTTATTCAGTGAAACATCTCTGCGGTTTGGTAGAAATCATTGAATGCATTTGCCTTCCTTAATGTGATACGGTGAAATAAAGAACAGCTAAAAGGCCCACCTCTATGACAACCATATTGATTTTTATTACGGAAATGAAATTGCAATGACTTTCCTTTTCCACTAGAGAAAAAAAAACACATGCAAATAAACTGGATGAAAGGAAATGAAAGCAGTTTCATTAAGTAGTCATCAACACCCTGTAGATAACGCAAAGGCTATTTTCTGCCCTGATCTCCCTTCATATTAGGATGATTTTGACGGAGGTATTGTAGCTCTTGTTCTCTCACAAAGCGGCAAATTTTGTGTGCGTGTCTCATCAGAATGACATCTTGACATGATGTTCTTATCAACAAATGCACACAACGTTTCATCTCACTAAACCGTCTTCATTCTTCTACTTCTACTCCCCTCTTCTCCTTGTCATAGCCGCTCAGGTAAAAAATAGTATTGTGTAAAGCTTTTCAGATTGATGCCGGGAGCAGCGTGTTTTCCCGTGAGCTGAGATAAAAGAGGCTCTTTGTGTGGATGTGATTACATGAAATGTTCAATCAAAGACAAATTGTGCTGTACTGGAGCAAACTGTGCAATCAACATACAGCGCTCTTTTTTATTTAGAAAAACGGTCTCAGAGTTAAGTGGGGAAATATTGACTTTGACTCTTTGTGTTGTCAGATGTTGTCAGTGCCAAAAATAGGCTACACCTTAAAGGCCTGCATTCTATTGAGAGACCGAAGTAAAGACATTAGTCGCTTTTCCATTGGACATCTGCGCAAAACTTTACCGATATTTATTAAATGTTGAATAAACAGAAGTGCGTAATGTCAGTTTTTCCATTAAATCACTTATGCAATGATTTTTTTATTTATAATCGCGAGATAACACGAGAAGTCATTCCATAAACATGGCAACGAACGTAAATATGGTGTTGATTTACCAATAAATTGATTATTATCATATATTAGCCCTCTATCTCGTACTAAATTTAAAAAAAGGATTGGGTTTCCTGGTGTGTCCACACATACTGCGACATGTTTCTTCTTCGCTTGTTGTAACGTCCATCAACATCCGTTTTTTTAAATTCACCTGACTCTAGTTGCAAAAAAAAGGTCTTTCCATTGCAGTTTTGCGTGATATACCATTTGCGCTATGCCCGAAAAACCACCTCTTGCCAGCGCAAAAACTTTTAATCGAAAAATGAGACTTTTGGTGAAATTGTAGTTTTTCCATTAGGTACATTTTTATGCATAAGTTATATTTGCGCAATTTGAGGGTCAATGGAAAAGTGACTATTGATAACAGACTTCAAAGTACTGCGAAATAAAGCGGAATATATGTTGTAAATTGTAATGGAAGTGCACATATTGATCTGACAAAAACTTGATTGTTTTTATTTTTAACAGTATAGGTGACTGGACCCAGACTGGGCATTTACGCTCACATTTATGACGACTGGCTTCTCACAGCTTGAGCAAACATTCACGGAAGTTAAGCAGCCGTGGAGGCTTTAGTGCTCTTTCACGAACAAGCCTTTACGGTTTGTTTACTGTCCAGAATGCACTTTAAGATCTGACTTTTATCAGACAGCCTCAATTTCCTGTTGAAGAGGAATCAGCAGCAGGTTGCCCATGCTGCAGTGAGTATTGTTTGTTGTCCAGATTAATCAGTCCTGATAAGGGGGTGGGGGGTGGGGGGGGTACGTGTGCATTACAGATTAGACGGCATACCTTGAGGTTGCTATGGTGACTGGTAGGCAAGCAGACACCTGTGAATTAACATTAGTGCTGCAGCGCTGGGATCTTAATTAGAGACACAGGGTAGGAGCGGAACGGCCATGCGATTCATGACGGTACCACGGTCTTTTATCAAAACACTGCTTCCATAAAATCAAAGGGAATTAGCTTTTAAATGAACAGGTGTCAGACAGAGACACAGAGGGGGGAACAGATGGAGAGGGCCAGACAGAAGGACTGACAGCCCCCTTTTAACCTGGTCCTGGGGATACTTTATGTAGACCCTGGAGGTGTCACTGATCAGAAACTCTGCTCTATAAGGAAAATATGAGTGTAACTTTATCAAATGTGGGTCACTAATAGAGAAAAAAATATCTATGAATTAATGAGAATGAACCTTTGCCTCTGAGCTACCAGTTTGACATCAAAATCCTGTCTGCACAATAAAAGACATTCGATACATTCACTGTCACATTCTCCAAGTGTACGAGCTAGAAATCTGCTAAATACAGTCCTGTGCAAATGTTATAGTCCAACATTAGCTTCTAATGTTCACACGTGCATTTCTCAGTCTCTGTATTAACATCCAGTCTGGATATATGTGAAGTATGAACAGCAGGGAAAACTAAAGTCTCAGGTTAAAAACAGCTTCTATAAACCAAAGCGGTCATGTATACTGTCACCTCTCTTTGCCTCTTTGTCTTTAACTCTTTTGTGGAGACAATATGAGATTTATTGCATTAATTTTCTGATGTTTTATAAGAGGTTTCATTCAACACATGTCAGATGTTTGTGCTTCTTCTTGTCATGCGGACAGGGATAGAATTAAATAATGGCTTTAACCTTTACAATCAATTTTGTTCAGTTTATTGTGTGTCTTTTTAGGCTGTGCACATATTTCCTTTATTTTCTTGTTGTACCTGAAGAAAAGAGTAGGAGAAATATACAGTGGGTATGGAAAATATTCAGACCCCCTTAAATTTTTTACTCTTTGCTATATTGCAGCCATTTGCTAAAATCATTTAAGTTAATTTTTTTCCTCATTAATGTACACACAGCACCCCATTTTGACAGAAGAAACAGAATTGTAGACATTTTTGCACATTTATTAAAAAAATAAAAACTGAAACATCCCATGGCCATGAGTGTTCAGACCCTTTTCTGTGACACTCGAATATGTAACTCAGGTGCTGTCTGTTTCTTCTGATCATCCTTGAGATGTTTCTAAACTGTCATTGGAGTCCAGCTGTGTTTAATTAAATTGATTGGACTTGATTAGGACAGGCACATACCTGTCTACATAAGACCTGACAGCTCACAGTACATGTCAGGGTAAGTGCATTTCAGATAAATGTGATGTTTGTAATGAAATTGAAAATGCAGAGCATGTCATCATAAAGTATAACAAAGATAATGCAATGAGGGAGGAGTTACATGAGAGTATAAATAAATTAGAATGGAGATAGAGTTTAAAAGGAATATTAGGGAGAAATGATCAAATGGGAGAGCGCTACAAGGCTCTCTGCATTTACCTGAAAGAAACAGGAATAACAGATAAGATATTAATTCTAATGTATAAAGTATTATGTCGATAATGATGTTATTTATAGCTCTACCTCTATATTTATTTATTTATTTGTTTATTTATCTATTATTATTATTATTATTATTATTATTATTATTATTATTAGATACATTATCTAGATTATAACCTGAAGTATTAAACCCTGATTTGCACACTCCGGTATAGTAAGTGGCGATATGCACCTTAACATTGGCTGAAATCCGCCAGTTAAATGAGAGCAAAAGAAGAAGTGCATGTCAGAGCAAATGAGAATCATGAGGTTGAAGGAACTGCACCAAGAGCTCAGAGACAGAATTGTGGTAAGGCACAGATCTGGACAAGGTTGCAGAAGAACTTCTGCTGCACTTCAGGTTCCTAAGGGCACAGTGGCCTCCAGAATCCTTAAATGGAAGACGTTTGGGACGACCACAACTCTGCCTAGAGCTGGCCGTCCGGGCAAACTGAGCAATCAGGATCTTTACCTTGGTGAGAGAGGTAAAGAAGAACTCAGAGATCACTGTGGCTGAGCGCCAGAGATGAAGAGGGAAGATGGGAGAAAGTTGTAGAAAGTCAACCAGCACTGCAGCCCCCCCACCAATTGGGGCTTTATGGCAGAGTGGCCCAACAGACACCTCTCCTCAGAGCTAGACCCATGAAAACCTGCATAGAATTTGCAAAAAAACACATGAAGGACTCCCAGACTATGAGAAATCAGATTCTCTGGTCTGATGAGACCAAGACTGAACTTTTTGGCCTTAATTCTAAGCGGTATGTGTGGAGAAGACCAGGCCCTGCTCATCACTTGCTCAATCCAATCCCAACAGTGAAGCATAGTGGGGGCAGCGTCATGCTGTGGGGGTGCTTTCAGCTGCAGGGACAGGACCACTGGTTGCAATTGAAGGAAAGATGAATGCAGCCAAGCACAGAGATACCATGGATGAAAACCTTTTCCAGAGCGCTCTGGACCTCAGACTGGGCCGAAGATTCACTTTCCAACAAGACAATGACCCTAAGCACACAGTTAAAATAATGAAGGAGTGGCTTCGGAACAACTCTGTGACTGTTCTAAAATGGCCCAGCCAGAACCCTGACTTAAACCCAACTGAGCATCTCTGTAGAGACCTGAAAATGTCCATCCACCAACATTCACCATCCAACCTGACAGACCTGGAGAGGATCTGCAAGGAGGAATGGAAGAGGATCCCCAAATCCAGGTGTGAAAAACTTGTTGCATCTTTCCCAAGAAGACTCATGGCTGTATTAACTTAAAAGGATGTTTCTACTTAGTACTGAGCAAAGGGTCTGAATACTTGTGGCCATGTGATACTTCAGTTTTTCTTTGTTAACAAATCTGCAAAAATTCAGATTCAGACTTATTAATTGTCATTCAATAAAAATATCCCAGATGCTGTTAAAGAACGAAATAGCAAAATGCACAGCACGAAATAAAAACACAGAAAAAGAATCCTAAAAACACCAACTAAAAACAACCCACATGTATGATAAAATATTCAAGACTGCACTAAAATAAATAAATAAATAATTAGTAAAGATAAAAAAAAAAAGAATATTGCACGACGGAGGGGTCACTATTACACCTATTATTGCACTATTACACCTATTATTGCACATTCCATTATTTCACTTCACCCCCTCAACTTTTACTTCACCCCCTCAACTCCCCTCAAAATGCCTACAATTCTATTTTTCTGTCACAATGGGGTGCTGTGTGTACATTAATGAGGGGGAAAAATGAACTTAAATGATTTTAGCAAATGGCTGCAATATAACAGAGTGAAAAATTTAAGGGGGTCTGAATACTGTCCATACCCACTGTATATGTATGCTCATTTCAACCTTGCAAATACAGCAAAGTTAAAGGTGGCCTCAGACTTTTGCACAGAACTGTATCTTCAAATCAGCCAATCAGTTCTGTTGTCATTTATTTTCCAATTCATTTTTATCAAAGTGTGTAAGACACATTTTACCATCGAAGCTGATGATTTTCAGTAAACTGGAGACTGGTGAAATTATTATACATTTATATTTCACTATGTTGTCACTCAAGTGTTTTGAGAGGAAACAAAATCTCTTCTCCTTTTTTGGCTCTATTTACGAGATGCAGAAGATGTAGCCTGTGATGGCAGCCTTTGAGAATGTTTTGACTCATCACAGGTGATTTTGAAGTGGTAGGAGAGAAGAGGAGGTGATGTATCTATAAACTTTAATTGCCCATTATCCAATTGCCTTTTTGACACCAGACATTACCATATTTGGACAAAAGGGTGGAGCTGAGGTAGTGGGTGAGCTAATGGTAGCATACTGACATGGAAAAGGGTAATCTTCAAACATCTGGGTACGTGTGTGTGTTGATGAAATATTTTTGTCTTTTTAGCATAGCTTAATAACCTCAACTATAATCAGGCTGTTTTTCAGAGAGTAAAAAACAGAAACTCAGCAGGAGAACAAATATCATACATGCAAGGACCAACAGGGCAGGCATCAGCGCTTGTTTTCATCCTAAAATCTTATTAATGGAAACTTCTGAGGTGGAAAACCAGAGCCCTCTTAACTTGTGTATCACAGCTCTATTTCTTCTTTGTTTCACTCTGTCTCTCTCACAGCTGCTGTGCTTTACTTATCTCAGTGTGGTATTGGAAAACCTCCCAGCTTGTAATAAAGAAAAAAAAAAAGATTACATAAGATTAAAATAAAAGTAGTTAAAGGAGTACTTTACTTTGAACAGTTTAAAAGTAATTGTGATAGTTAAATAGCTTGTTAAGTGGAGAATGGAAGCCCTCCACCTTCCCATGAGCACCTCTAGAGCTGAATATGCCACTTGCAATTTCTCTATGCTGTTCCTGTAGCCTAGATCTCGTCTCTTCCAAGAAACTGCACAGTTTACGGCACTACGACACAAACACATCCCCAGCCAGGTAACACCGACTAACTATAAACACAAGCCAGCCATGCCTTCATTTCACAGACGTTTACCATAGCAGAGCCAGCAGAAAAAAGGAAGAGGTGGCCGTTATCAGAGGATGGAGGAAGAAGAAAAGAGTGAGTGACCAAACCAGGAACAAGACAATAGTCGGCCTTGGTCCAGTTTTTACAGAATGGTGAGGGTTGAAAGTATTGATGTGCAGATTGATACTGAAATAGATATCTCCGATACCAGATCTTTACACTCTAGAACTGATTTACAAATCAAAATATTGATACTTCTGATAGGTCGACCATTTGAGGTAATGTATAACAGGAACACAGTGGAAAGTAACCAAACTATTGGGACCTTGTCCAAATGATATGCGATTGGTGGGAACTAATTATTCCACCTAGATAATAATAATAATACATTTTATTTATAGGCACCTTTCTTGGCACTCAAGGACACCGCACAGTAAACAGGAGAGTATAAAACAAGCAATAAAACAGAATAAAAAACAAAAGGCAGGTTAAAAATTGGACAGTGCAATTGTGGTCACATAGAGAAAGCGGTCCTAAACAGATGGGTTTTCTGTTTGGGTTTGAAGAGAGGGAGTGAAGTGATATTTCTGAGCTCCAGTGGCAAGGAGTTCCAGAGTTGGGGAGCAGAGCGGCTGAATGCTCTGCTCCCCATGGTGGTGAGACGGGCAGAGGAAACGGTGAGGTGGATGGAGGAGGAAGATCTGAGGGTGCGAGAGGGAGTGGCAACATGAAGGAGGTCAGACAGACATGGAGGGGCGAGGTTATGGATGGCCTTGAATGTCAATAGAAGTATTTTAAATTCAATCTGGAACTTTACTGGGAGCCAGTGGAGCTGTTGCAGGACAGGAGTGATATGTTGAGTGGAGGGGTCCTGGTGATAATGGTAAAGGTCAGAAGTGACTGCACTGTGAATGAGGATAGCAGTGGTATGGAGGGTGAGGGAGGGGTGGAGGCGATTAATGTTACATAGGTGGAAGTATGCAGACCGGGTGATGTTACTGACGTGGGATTGAAAAGATAGAGTACTGTCGAGGATAAGTGTGTACTATGTCACATTTGTCAGTCAGTCCTTTCCAGCCCTAAGCAAACTAGTATGAGGTACCTGGGAATGACTGCCACTGCTGTACCAGCAGAGAGTCTTTTCAAAGGCAGGAGAGGTTCTGAGCAAAAAACAGAACAGACTAAAGGGCAAAACAGTGTTATTTATCCTTAACAAACACTTGTGAATGAGGGAAAGTGTCAATATTAGATGCTTTTGTTGAAGTGTTATGTTCATGTAACATGAATTGGTAAGCAAGTTTAAATTTTATAATAGTTCTTAATTAAACAATTACACTCATGTCTTGTATTCTTTATGAAGTTATGACTTGAAATACACTATTTTTAAAATTTATTTTCCGGACGTTAAATATATTTGTACAAAGTATCGGTACTGCCGATACCAAGCTGAATTTTACGTGGTATCGTAAAAGAAATCTGTTGTAATGCAGGTGTTGTTAGGACCTAAATGCAGCACACTGGAAACCAGGATCAGGTCAGAAGCATTTTTATTAATATCCAACAGAGATTATAATATGAGCAGTGTTCATGGAAGATAATTTGATCTCCTGGTTGGAGGCTCTTACACCGTCTCTGAAGCATCAGCGTGCGGTGCAGGGAAAACCAAAGCCAGCTGAGTCTGCTGGCGGAGCTGAGGTACCGACAAGGAATGAGCAGGTGGTGTGTCGTAGACAGGTGGAGAAGTCCGAACCAGAAATCCAAACAGGGGCAGGGACAGGAGACGTGGTCGAAGACATAAGGCAGGTGAGTTCACCAGGGAACAGGCAGAGAGTCGTGGTCCAGAACAGAAGATAGGTGAGGTTCCCAGGGCTGAGGTGAAGAGATGTGGTCGGGTCAGGCAGAGTCAATACCAGGAAAACCAATAACAGGAAAATCTGGTACTGACTGAGGCGAAGAGACGTGGTCAAAATCAGGCAGGGTCGGAAACAGGAAAGTGAGTTCAGAAGTAACACTAGAAAGTCTGTCAGGTTCTGAAGATGATGTGCTGCATAAATACTGGTTTACGGATTAGGCACAGCTGGGAGAGACAGGTGGAATGGGTTTGACTAATTAGGTGTGGAATGGTAAGGGAGAGGACAGCGGCAGGGAGTCCAGGTGAAACCAATGTTACTGACGAGGTGACGGGGTCAGTGAGGAGACAACAGCAAAGCAAACTGTGACAGCCATGGTATCGAACGTCACTAGTGGAAAGAAAAAGAAGCATCAAAATGGATGCAGACTCGGCGTTGTTGCTGTTGCACTTGTAAGTATCACTGAGATAAATTTGTGATAGATAGATTTGTGCTCTAGATCAGGGATTAAAGTTCTCCGTCACCACGACGGATTTCCGTCAAATGGAAAAATTGAGGGGGGAAAAAAGTCATATTGAAGTAACTTCCCCACGTGTTTTGTGGAGTCCAGTCAGCACCTCGATCCTGTTCTGGGTCTGCAGGTGTTTAACACAGGCACACCACGCACAGGGGGCTGATAGGTTTAACAGTGATGATAAGAAGATGACTTCTTTATTTTTATGTCGGGAGGAGAGATTGATGACTATTTGTCTTTGGAAGGAAACGCTGCTCATTCTGTGCCTCAGAAACACATGGACAAGTTCAGCTTTACTGAAGTTCAGCCTCCAGACGCTAACTTTAGTTTAGTGCTAACAAGTAGCTTTCATTATGAAAGAACCACAGCGAAAAGGGAAGAAGACAGAACTGATCTACATGGACCTTCATGTTTGGGTTAATAGCTTATCTCCTCTTGCCGGTATATGACTAGTGTGTGTGTTTGTGTGTATGTGCCCTTCCTGTGCGTGCGGCTGTGCGCGCCGCGGCCTTACACTGTTACGCGCCCGACTGCATAAGTGCTTTATTTTGACCCGTTTAGCATCTTATTTCTATCTGTGTGGTACAGTACGAAGATAACATTGAATGAATGAGTAACACCCTTGGTATTTGCAAAGCCACTGTATTTTAAATACCCTCAGAGAATATCTGGAACGGAATATAATTTCTGTTTCAGTTGACGTAATTTCTTCCAATCAAAAGAGAACATGATATTGGCGGGAGGGGGTTGTGGACGCAGGTCTGACCACGTACAGATTATTTTGGCTAGCATATACTACATCATGGACACGTTTGTAGAGGAAGGTGCTGAAGTGGTAACTATTGAGAGATGCGTGAAAAATAGATGGAGGTGGGCATGGCTTGATGAGAAGGGAGACGATGCCAAAAAGCAGAAAAAATAAAAGATTAGTTGGTTAGGGTTACATTTACACAGACATTTTCCCCAAAATTCATGTGCTGTTGGAGTTGGAGTTATGTTTTAGGAGTTCCTAAATTGTTAACTAAAAAGTTTTTCACTCATTTTTTGCAGTAAGGTTTTCTTCTAGTTATTATTTTCACTTGCATCAAAGGTTTTCATACCCTTTAAAATTAACCAGAGAGCACCAAAATTGACCTGAAGCTTTAAAAATTTTCTGGGGGAGGACCCCCAGACCCCCCACCAATACCACTCATGACATTTTTTCTATCCATATTACTAATCTTCTACACCTGTACACTCTCCCATTCAGTGTGTTTTACAGTATTGCCAAATTTGACTATATAAACTTGTACGCTATAGTAGTATTGTATTGCATCATTTTTAATAGTGGCCAATGATTTTGACCAGAAGAAAATTTTCAGTCAGATGAAAAATTTTTGCTTTAATCCCTGCTCTAGATGCTGCTATTGGTTGTACCAGTGTATCTCATTTTTGAACTCATTTTATGAACGATGCCTGGATGCTTGTTGGCTAGCAGAGATGTTTGCATACTCACTAGTAATCATAGTTGTTCGTGTCATGCAAGTGTATGTTTGTTCAGTTCAGCAATCAGTTCAGATCACCCTCAGGAGTGTGTTTTTATTGCTAGCCACTAGGGATGTAATGATATGAAAATTTCATATCACGATTATTGTGACCAAAATTATCACGGTTATCATTATTATTGCGGTATTGTTGAAATGTGGTCAAAATGTTCAAAAAGTACTTATACACACACTGAAGTAATTTGAAAAAAATAAAATAAATAAAAATAATAATAAAAGAAAATAATAGGCCCAATGTACTTTTTGTCGGCAGAAACATACAAATATTAACATGTAAACATTAAACATACAAATGTGCATTAAAGATGGCACCTTATAGCCATTGTTTGACCATTTTCCATATCAAGATTGTGTTGAAAGTTCGGTAATCAAACACGGTTATCATGATAATTACAATTTAAACGGTAATACTAACCTTTGGGAATTTTACCACGGTTTATCATTATACCGGTAATCATTACATCCCTACTAGCCACAGAATTTTGTCAGTTGAATCTAGTTTTTGTGAGATGTATGTAGTTCATTATATGACCCATGTCTAATTTGTTTTGTCTGAATAGCAGCCGGCATAACAATTAGCCTTGATGTTGGATCTTAGCTGGTGTTGTATGATACTACAGGTGAAGGTCTAGAACAGGGGTTTCAAACTCATTTTCTTTCAGGGGCCACATTCAGCCTGATTTGATCTCCAGTGGGCCAGACCAGTAAAATAATAGCATAATAGCCTATAAATAATGACAACTCCAAATTTTTGTCGTTGTTTTAGGGAAAAAATAAATAAAATAAATTATAAAAATACTTTTATAAACTATCCAAACAAAAAAGATGTGAATAACCTGAAAAAAAAAAAAAGAAATTTCTTAAGAAAAATAAGTACAATTTTAACAATATTGTGCCTCAACTTATCATTTCTACATGTGCATTATGGATCAGATCTACAAAGACACTAAACACTTAGTAACAGGCAGAAAATTATTAAAATTGTGCTTAATTTTCTTTAGATATTTCAGGTGTTTCATATTATTCACATTTTATTGTTACAGTATAGTTTGTAAATGTAAATGTTTTCATAATTTAATGTTATTTTTTGCACTAAAACAAAGACAAAAAATTGAAGTTATTTATAGGCATAATGAAAGATTATTTTCACATCAAACTGAGAAAAAAACTAGAAGCACTCAGAGAGCGCAGACCTCCGCCAAGGCTGATCAGTGGCCCCCCCCGTGGGCCCCCCCACGCCAAGGAGTTTATGTTTTTGCCAGGGTTTGTTTGTTTGTTTGTCTGTCTGTTTGTCTGTCTGTTTGTCTGTCCGTTAGTGTGCAACATAACTCAAAAAGTTATGGACAGATTTTGATGAAATTTTCAGGGTTTGTTGGAAATGGGCCCCCCCCGTGGGCCCCCCCACCCCCGATCACCACCAAAATTTAATCATTTCTTCCTTATCCCATTTCCAACAAACCCTGAAAATTTCATCAAAATCTGTCCATAACTTTTTGAGTTATGTTGCACACTAACGGACAGACAAACAAACAGACAAACAAACAAACAAACCCTGGCAAAAACATAACCTCCTTGGCAGAGGTAATAAGGAGTCATTATTTTTTGTAGGTTTTTATGCTGTTATTATTTGACTATAGATCATATTGGTCTGTCTGTGGAACCTGAACTAAAATGAGTCCCACAGCCTTGACTGGAATTTTTTGCACTTTGCAAATTCATCCCAGGGGCCGCATTGGAACCTTTGGTGGGCCACATTTGGCCCCCGGGCCGCATGTTTGAGACCCCTGGTCTAGAATCTAGATGTTTGTTGTTGTTATAAATGTTAGCTCCAGGATGATAGCACACTAATTGCTAACGGGGCCTGGACACAGCGACAAGTGGCAGTTGTCCGCACAGGGGGGGTCCTGTCTGCAACCACCCCCACACCCCCCCCGGCCATCCAGGCGGACGGGTCACACTGACACACCGGTTGTGGGTGCACAGTCTGAGGCTCCGTCTGCGGCCCCTAGCACCGAGCTGCTAACATTAGCCACAGAGCTTAAGAGCAGCTCTGGTTCTGCAGCCTCCTCCATGAAGTGACAATAAATGTTTAAAACTTCAATGTCCTGCTAAAGTTTCCCATTCCGCTCTGCACCAGTTGCGTATTTGAACACTGTTTTTTTGCATTCTCGTGGCTGGCTTCATTGAAAACAAATGCACATGGTCGGAGGGGAAGGGTTAATGGTGGGTTTTACAACAGTGAATATGTACTTCAAATCTGAAGGGGGAGCTCTATGGAGAGAAATACTACAAAAACGAGCGAAGAACCAAAATGGTAAAATCTTACACAATTCCATTTTAAAACCCTGAAAACATGAAATCTTTTTCTCTCAGATGAAATACTTTCCACTCTCCGCTAAAGAGTTGTTTCAGTGTCCTTTTGTGGCCTGTGTTTCCTTTTCACTTCTGACTCTGCTGATCTATTCATTTACCTCTCAGGGCGGTTCATCCTTTTATTGATCCCAAGACTTATGTAATTTTGTCTCTCAATACATATAAAAGTCTCTCAATTGCTTGTTTAAAAAGAGAAATTGAAGGACTTAAATTCAGTACTATAATTCCTGTCTGCAGACCAAAAAGGGAATCTAAGGCAAAAGAATGATAATTAAACAAGGAGCTACAAAACAAGTCAGCCACTGAGTTAGTATTATGAACAGAAATTAATTGTCTTATATTTTTGTATTAATTGCTAGTGTTATGTTGCAGGAAATGTCAAATTAGAGCCCCTTATTCTGCATGTCACCTCTTTTAATGAGCAAGTAAAGTAGGCTTTTTAAATTGACACGAAAGCTCCTGTGGAGAAGGTTTTCATGGAAACTCTGGAGGGTGCTTATTAAGACAGTTTATGTACCAGACAGAGAGAGAGGGAAGACATAGCTGTTTTGCGTGAAGATACAGCAACTTTTTTTTTTCTTTTCTATAAAACAGACTGAAGTGCTGTGTGTATGTTTGTGCATGAGAAAGTGTTGTATCTCGTTATATTAGCTGGTGGAGAAGGAGAGTGACAGCCTTTTAAAATTCATGTAGTAAATTGCAGAATTCTTAAAAGCTGATGCGCTTTTACCGAGGTATTGCAGGTGAATGGGCTTGAATTGAGCAGTGAATTATAACTATGAACTATGAAAAGCTCATATAATATAAGGTACTGCGGATATTCAGCAGACATTTTTGTACATCTGAGTCTGAACTCTGTCTTTATTTCTGAAGTCAAGCATATTGTGGAGGCATCCACAGTGCCAGATCCTCCAGCATCTGAATTGCCTTTTTCTACGGTGCCAGACAGGAACAATGTTATTCTTAGTCATTTTTATTCTGTAGGGGCAGGAAACAGCACTCTCTGTCAAAGAAAATTTCATCATTCTTCTCCCAGATCCAGTGAACATGTAGTTTTCTGTCAGCGGCACAGTGTGAATGTAGCTTCACAGTTGTTAGCTGTGCAAATACATGACGTCCTCACTGTCCAAACACATTTTCTTAGACAGCGTTATTAACTGTTGACTTGTGTGGTCTCACTCACTCTGTCACTGGGTGTGGTATAGTGGTGATGTTTGAATTGTCATTTTTCCATCATCCAACAGTTCTTGTGCTCCAGTAACAGCTACTTGTTGCACAGTAAAACATTACAGTATGGCGTTTTAAGGGACAAGTAGTGTCCTATAATCATTACAAAGTGTAATTTAGTAATTAGGCTGCAGCCCCATTTATTTTGGACAACAACCACTGTCTTTCAGATCAGTTTGTTTACTTTCTTACCTGGAAAAGAATTTAAGGCTAATAGTGAGTGCTATTCAGGTGAGTTATGACGTTGCATAGCACTGGTTCCATTTGGCTTGATTCTACTCACCTTTTTGGGGCAAAAGTTGTCGACAGCAACTTGCAGCTAGTACTTTTTTGTACCTCCAAAACTTTTGCTTTGCTCCAAGTGAGCTGAGACAGAAAAATTGCAAAAAAAAAAAAATAAATAAACTGATAGAAACCCTGCAGATTGCTGTTTGGACAGGGGGAATTGTCACATTCACTCTGACATCATTAGTGCAAGACAATATCTGACACAGTGTTCCATAGAACGGTGCACAAGCATCCAAGTAACTATTCATCATTCTGCACTTTAACCCATAAAGACCCAAACATCTACTGGTCTAAAATGTTTAATACCTGTTGATCCACTGATTCTATCAATACATGTAAATAATTGGTGTAAAATACAGTTTGTCATCTTTTCATGGTCATCAGATATGACCCATTCGGCTGTTCAGAGGCTCTGTAGTGAACATGGAAACACCATCATCTTCAAAAAAAATTGATTCTGGCAGCAAAACCCATGGAGTTTAATAAGTGATAGTGGATGCACACACTGGGTTTATGTTCAATTAATAATATCTTTGCAGGAAAAAGTCACTTTTTGTTCAGTTTTCTCTGTGTCTGATCTAATCACCCTCAACTTTAATCTGAGCTTTAATGAACATTTACATGATCAGTGAATTAAATATAGGAAAATGCTTGATTTTCACGGAAAAAAATACAAAAAACAGAGAATAATATTGCAATAAATAATGACAAATCACTCAATAAAACTCGTAGAGAAAAATTCATTTGGAAACTGCCACAAAAGTAGCATTGGATGTTTATGGGTTCAAGTCTATGTAGCTGCTACCTGGAATAAGAAAAGATTAAACATAGCTCATGTCCTTATGGCTGCTAACAAGACAAAATGACCGTGTTGTATGATTTATATCCTTATGTATGATTTATGCCTGCAGTTAATCACACAATCTTCCAATAAACCAACCTATCCATCATTTCCATTAGTGTGCTTCCAATAATGTGCTTCCATATACAGTAGATACAGTCTTGTATTATGGCTGTAGTTGCCCACAATGAACCATCTAAGTTGTGTAGCACAGTGGGGTAGGGGGTTTACTGGATTTTAGGCCAAGAACCATTATATCATCAATATTATGAGTAAATGATTTAATTTGAATATATTTATAATTGTATGGGTTAATGTTTAAAATGATGGTCATCCTTACTTGATGGATGATTGAATATTATCTGCTTTCATATAGATAAAAATAAGAATGTTAATACAGAGACAATCTGATTGAGATATACATAAATTACACATGATTTTAGTGAATACGTAGTCTGTATTCAATTTTTCTGCTCCAACACTGAGTTGATCTAACTAATTTTGTTTGTTTACTTTTATTACTTCTTTTTGAAAATAGTTTTTTTTTTTTCTTGTATTCTGTCATGTGGGATTTAATTCAAACTATCTATACTAAGGTCCCCCACCTCACCTATATGTGCTTCCTCCAAAGGTGGGTGAGGTCTGCTGTTACAGGATCATCATATCTAAATAATTCCTAAATGACTCCATTTAAAATAATTTTAAAACTGCACTGTTTTTTCCCCTCTAGTCTTTTGTCCTGTTGTGTTCAGCCTCCTCAAACAAAATGGGTCTCCTTCCTGTGACAAACAGCCACTTATGAAGAATCATGAGCGGCATCCATTTGATGTCTACCATTGTTCTGTGTGTGTGTCACGTTGAAGATCACGTCACAGCAATTAAAATTTAGATTAACTTTATTGATCCTGAGGTGAAAGTCATTTTGTCCAGCAACACAAGGAAATGAATAAATAAATAAAATCAGGGAATCCTTTACAGAATGCGTAGTCAACCTTTGATCTAGCCTATAGTTTATCTGTCACTGACTAAGGAGTTGTACAGTGTGAACCTGTGGAGATAAGGGCGTTCTGTTACACTCAGTCCATCATGGTGACGCGAATCATCCCCTGCAACTGCAGCTCTGGTTCATTAGAATGTGGAGGAAGATCCAAGCTGCCCTTCATGTTATTCAGAGCCCATCCCTACACCATAGCCCTCAACCAGCATCCCAATGAAATGACCTCGTCCTATTTTTTATGATCTATAGAAGCAGTTGATCACTATAATGAGTGTACGTTGAGTCATACAGCATCAGTAAATGACTCAACAGTGCCCCTGGTACACAGAGGTTATTTTCAGCTAAATGCCTTTTTAACAGACTTTCCAACCTTTTCCACTGATAAGCCCACATTCAGTCAGTAGACACTAGACACACAGATCCCAGACAAAAGGCGAGATGGTGATCCCATCTTTTTTCCAACATTGACTGATTTCCACAGCTAAGCCAAAGGAGTAACAGAGGTGAGACAGGCTGGACTTTAACACAGCGGACCTGCGTTCTGGAATCAAAGGGGCAGTGACGTAGTGCAGCAGTGCATATGGAGACACTGCCATGGATTCTGCGGGTGCCCATCCCATAGCTTTGTGCCACGGGTGAAAATGACATGTAGCCACAGCACCTGTGGTACCTTTGGCACGAAGCCACGGCACCTCAGGCATGAAGCTGCTGCACTCGGGCAACTGCTGCAGAATCCATGCCAGTGCCTCCATAGGTGCCTGCTGTCTCTCAGGCACGAGGGTCACCATCATCAAAACATCATATCTTGGTTGTAGACTGAGAGGTGTTCCTTTGACACAGCTTTCTGTAATCATGATTCCACCTTTATCTCAGCTCTGTTACCTCCAGAGGCATTGCAAAGCCACGATAAAGGTGGGACCAAATGATCCACCATTTCGTTTACACAGATGTCATTCCATAATAAAGATGAAATTTTCCCGTAACAGATGTGCTGTGGAAAAGGGGCTTTAGTCTTTGTTCTGTTAAAAGTTCCATCCGTGATACTTAGTGTGACATCTAGTGGTGAAGTTGCAGAATGTAACTGAATGCTCTGCTAGTGCCCCAATGTGAAAACCCTTTTTATAAAGTGAATCGTTATTTTATCTTTACTTGTTTTGCGGCTTTATAGTTACATGGCAGAGGTGATTGCTTTGAGACAGCAAGGGAAGCTGAACTGCCCCTAACATTTCAGGAAACGAATGGGCAGGATTCCACAGCTGAATTTACAATAAAGATACAAATGACATTTACATTAAAACTGTGCAAGCATGCACTTCATTTTATGACTATGTTGTTCTAGTCAGCTGCTTATTGTTTGCTGTCGCGAATTCCCTGATACATTCTCCTATCAGTCACCTACACTGCTGAACTCCCATTTGACGTTGAGCATCAGTAGGTTGTCTATGAGGCAGCACCGAGCTGCTTTTTTTGTCACTGCAGGGAAGCATGGTGGTCATTGGCTAAGTGCATAAAATCGTCCCACCCAAAACCCTGTCACTGACATTCAGTGTCTCTGGGGGTGAATGGGTCAGTAGGCGGGGCCAGGACTCTGGACTTTGGATGTTGGATTAGATGAACTGTTGGAAAGAGTAGGTACTGGTCCAAAAGGCTGAACCCGTTTTGACTGACAGCAGTATTGAAACATACTGGCATCAGAGCAGGTTGAAGTTCAGTCCGATGTGGATATCGGTGGAAGAGAGGTTGTTTACCAAAGTACTGTGACTACATTAGCTGAAGGGAAAAAGGGTCAAGTCATACACCTGCAAGTGTGTGTTGCTGTGGTTTTATGGTATAGATGAAGCAGAACAGCCTCAGTTAAGCATTCTTTTTATTTTTAATTAAATTGATATAATACAACAAGTTTTATGATGGAGCTGTAAGATGAGCTTCCCCTGATTTAAAGACCAGCAGCTGCCACTGTTCCATATAGTACTGATATTCCGAATTTTCAACAGCAGGAGGACTTCCCGTACCCAAACACACTTAGGACCAAAACCACCAATGAATCAATCCTTCGTATCAACAGATTGCATCACTTCACTGAATAAAGTATAAAGCTCATTCTATACACACATCTGTGTCATAGTATCATCAAGTTATCTTCTTCAAACTAAAACTCATAGCTGCATATTTTGACAGTTCATAAAAAAAACAATGTCTTATAATCTTCACATCAGCTGATAGTTTACATTATAGCTCTGTTAGCTTAGCTCTGTTTTTAGGCAGAAAAAGCCACAGTAAAACCACAAATCACCTCCGTTTTCTGTAGGGTTTGTGTTGTCAATAGCTGCACTAAAGCTCTGTTTAGAATTGAACAAACAAGGTCAGAACTGCCACAGTTCAGTGTGAACCATCGTGGATCAACAAACATAACAACTTATACCCTCATAAGTCACACTAGTCGCTTTTCCATTGGACATATGCGCAAAACTTTACCGATATTTACTAAATGTCGAAAAAACAGAAGTGTGTAATGTCGGTTTTTCCATTAAATCACAAATGCAAGGATTTGTTTATTTATTATTGTAGGATGACATGAGAAGTCATTCCATAAACATGGCGACGGATGTAAATATCATGTTGATTTACAGATATATTCATTATTATTATATATTACCCCTCTATCCCGTACTAAATTCAAAAATGATTGGTTTCCTGGTGTGGCCACACATACCGCACCATCTTTCTTTTAAAACTCTTGTTTGTTGTAACGTTCATCAACGTCCGTTTTTTTTAATTTTTTTATTCATGTGACTCTAGTTGTGGAAAAAGGTATTTTCATTGCAGTTTTGTGTGATATACTATTTGCGCTACGCCCAAACAACCATCTCTTGCCAGCGCAAAAACTTTTAATTAAAAAACGAGAGTTTTGGTGAAATTGTTGTTTTTCCCCATTTGGTAAATTTTTATGCGCAAGCTATATTCACACAATTTGAGGGTCAATGGAAAAGTGACTATTATCAAACTCAGCCATGTAGAAGAAATGCTGCTATTTCATCATCAAACTCATTTCTTTTGATTTCCAGCGGTCCCCAGTGGTAAAAACAATAGTGCTTCTAACTTGTATCACTTTCTCTGATTATAAAAGTTGTTTCTTAGTGGTTCTCATCCCATCTGGTCGCTTTCTGATGCTGTGGTCAAAAGCCTCAGGGCAGAGTGACTCACTACTCCCTCTAGAGGTCATACAAGTCCCCCAGCCCATCAGTATAAATAAATTCAGTTCATATTTCTATAATTCAATAAACTGGTGTATTTAGCACACGTTCAGAACACCTCATTCTAAACATTCTGATACTTTATTTTTTAATTATCTAAAGCACAGGTGTCAAACATGTGGCCTGGGGGCCAAATCCGGCCTGCCAAAGGGTTCAGTCTGGCCCCTGGGATGAATTTGTGAAATGCAAAAATAACACTGAAGATATTAACAATAAAGGATGTTAAAATCACTTTAGGTCATTTCTGTCTAAAGTGGATCAGAACCAGTAAAATACTATCATACTAACCTATAAATAATGAAAACTGTAAATTTGTCTCTTTTAGTGTTTAAAAAAAAAAAGTAAAATTACACAAAAATGTTTACATTTACAGAGTAGCCTTTTACAAAAATGTGAATACCTAAAATGTCTTAATAGAAGTATGTGGAATTTTAATAATATTCTCCCTGTTATTAAATATTTTATGTATTTGTAGATCCACTGTGATCTCTAAGCTGTGATTCACATGTATGAATGATAAACTAAGGCATAATATTGTTAACATTGCACTTACTTTACTAAAGAATTTTCAGGTTGTTCATATTTTTTCATGTTATGTTCAAGTACAATTTGTAGATGTAAACATTTTCATTACAGAATTTACTTTTTTCCCTCAAAAGTTCTTATCCTATTATTTATTTTATTTTACTGGTCCGGCCCACTTTATATCACATTAGGCTGAATGTGGCCCCTGAACTAAGATGAGTTTGACACCCCTGATCTAAAGTATAAACACTGCCTATAGCCCCTTTAAGAGCACATGAACTGTAGTCCATAGTGACCATTTTACTTGTGGATATGACGCCCTAAACTACAGAAAAATACTTGTTTTGCAAATATCCATGTTAATGTAGACAGGGAATATGTGTGAAGTAATCCACACTGACTGGATGAAAATAATGGATTTTTATTCATTTTATTTATTGTATTATTTAATGGATTGAGTTATCAACAATCTGTTAGTTTAGCATCACTTAAGTATATGATTTGTACCCTTATTATAAAGTGTTACCAAAGTTTTAATCAACTGCTTTGTCTCTATCAGCCGACCCCCCCATTATCATTTGGACCTTAATGAGGATGCATTGCATTGATGGAGTCTAATTGCCAGATAGTGTTTGCTGTTGCTAACCTCAGTAAATATAGTTATACACTCAGCTGACCTCTCTTTATTGAACTAAGGCTGCAGCATAACATAATGTTGCCTCATTTGTATCATGCTATTTGATGGTGATGCTTTAAAAAAGACAGCACCTTACATGTCAGGGTGTTTATGTGAGCTGCTGTTCTGGTCGGATTGAGGACAGCCAAGAAAAGATGCGTGATGAGGTTTTGTATCTAAATGAGGCTCAGACACAGGGAGTGTGATTATCACAACAAAGCCTCTAATAGAGGGAGCAGTGGTGAATAGATGGTTCAGAAAATCTACCATGCTGCCATCATGTGCAATTGAGACGCATGACGTACGACATATTCATGCACACTCACACTGGGCCCTAGAAAACATTGTTTTTGCTTCTAAATAAAAACTAAACAGGCTTTGTGATTAACACTTTGCATGACAGGAATAAAATATGGCATTATGTTTTTTGCATTTGATTGTCGGTTGAATGTTAAGATGAAGGGCGAGAAGAGTGTGAACAAAACAGACTCATTAAGACAGTCAACAGCCACATCCTGGTTATTATCAACCTACTGTTTAAGCTGTAATGAAGAGGATACAGTCGTCATAAAAGTTTCATCATATGATAATCAAACATCTTTACGTCTATTGACACAAGGAAGTCCCTCCTAAATGAAATTCAAGGAGCGTTGACATATTTGTGCCACACATTACAATCAATGGTTTCCTTTCATTTCAACAGTAAATTCACATCTATAAGCATATTTTTGTTGTTTAAAATTAGGACTGTTTGTTTCCTACATGTTAAGAGGACAAACCTCACCTGTTTAAACTTCACATTCACTGAAAAGATTGAATGAGTAAATCTACAACAATGTAATAGTTCTTATTACCTTTTCACTCAACTAAAACTAAGTGCCTTTTCTGATCTGGTCTGACTGTTTTTCAGCAGATGGTGTCAGTTACTGTCAGTCCACAGCTGTTCTATACTCTAGCAGTCAGAGGCTGTTAAAGTCAGAGACAGCAGCTTCGTGCATTTATTGAGATTAAAGCAGAATATTTATCAGTAGAAATGATGACTACTGAGGAAATGTTAAATGCACGTATTGAAAAACCGTGATGACTGAACTGTCTAACTCTGATGCAGTCATGTCATACACTAGTTACCTCCGCCAAGGAGGTTATGTTTTTGCCAGGGTTTGTTTGTTTGTCTGTCTGTCTGTCTGTTTGTCTGTCCGTTAGTGTGCAACATAACTCAAAAAGTTATGGACAGATTTGGATGAAATTTTCAGGGTTTGTTGGAAATGGGATAAGGAAGAAATTATTAAATTTTGGTGGTGATCGGGGGTGGGGGGGCCCACGGGGGGGGCCATTTCCAACAAACCCTGAAAATTTCATCAAAATCTGTCCATAACTTTTTGAGTTATGTTGCACACTAACGGACAGACAAACAGACAGACAGATAGACAAACAAACAAACAAACAAACCCTGGCAAAAACATAACCTCCTTGGCGTGGGGGGGCCCACGGGGGGGGCCACTGATCAGCCTTGGCGGAGGTCTGCGCTCTCCGAGTGCTTCTAGTGTTGTGAAATACGATGCAGATGACCATCCACCAGGAGTTGGGGTCTGCTCCAGGTCTCCACCTGTTAAAAGGAAGTTTTTCCTCGCCACTGTCACCAAGTGTTTGCTCCTGGAGGATTCTGTTGGTGTCTGTAAATTGGCTTAAGAGTCTGGTTTAGACCAGCTCATCATAACTTTTGTTATGATGTGGCGCTATGTAAATCAAATTTGATTGATTGATTGATGTAAAGAATACACTGACACAATCTGAACCAACACAAAAAGAAACTTAAGTTGCCTAGTTGTTGTCAGGTACATCCAGTATTACCCACGATGTCCAGAAAAGTTGTTTTTGCCATTGTCAGAGGTGAACAGAGATATTTTGTAAAACGACGGTCATGTAGACAAGGGTTTTTCTAAAAAAGGATCACAATATATTGTGGACAGGGCACAAGTCTGACAACAAGTCAAGACTAAGACCAAGGCCAGACCACATGACAAGGTCTGTCTGTCATGTCACTGTTTATCACAAACAAAAATGTAACTGATGCTACATTCCAACATGCTGGGAGGTGGGAAGTTTCTGACATCCAGCTAACTGATTTCACCTGTTCCATCTCATTTGCATATATGCAAACACTGTACTGTCAACAGTCAAAATGACTCTTCAGTAACAAAGCAAATAGGAGCTTCTATCTGCGGTCCTCCATATTTGTTGTTTATGTTCAACATGGATCATCTGGAATGCTTTGAGATGGGATGTAGTTAACTCCAAGTGAGATAGTCTACCACCCAGCACTTTGGAATGCAGCATTATGGCCCATTCCACAGTCCTGGGAGTGGGGCGTTTCAGACGTCCAACTGGGTATAATGCATCAGCACACCTGTTGAAACCGGAGGTCTTAGTTGCAAAGTGGGGCCAGATTGAACTACTCCCACCTCACCGTGAATCAATGTTACATCAACACAACACAGGTGGCACACAGAGTGCCAGTTCATAATGAAAAAAAAAAAAAAAAAACATCATAATTTATAACTAGAAGCACTCGGAGAGCACAGACCTCCGCCAAGGCTGATCAGTGCCCCCCCCCCCCCCCCCCCCCCCCGATCACCACCAAAATTTAATCATTTCTTCCTTATCCCATTTCCAACAAACCCTGAAAATTTCATCCAAATCTGTCCATAACTTTTTGAGTTATGTTGCACACTAACGGACAGACAAACAGACAAACAAATAAACAAACAAACAAACAAACCCTGGCAAAAACATAACCTCCTTGGCGGAGGTAATTACCTGATCCATCGTCTTCACCTCTTTCACCTCTCGTTTGTACCATTGACAGTCAAAATGCCTCTTCAGTAAGAAAGCAATTAGGAGCTTTTTTCTGCAGTCCTCCAAATTTGTTGTTTATGTTCAACATGAATCATCTGGAATGCTTTGAGATGGGTTGTAGTTAACACCAAGTGGGATATATCCTACCTCCCAGCACTTTGGAATAGGCCATTAGATGCAGCAGTTTAACACATGTCTGGTCTCCTCAGTTTCTCACAAAACTAACACTGTATTAGCTACATTCCTTATTGTAGAGTAAATAAAACTAGCGTCATGAAATGTACACAATATGCATAGGTGGCTAAAATGTGAGGCTAACATTTGGTAAACCACTCTGGGTGAAGAGAGTTCTGAAATATTAAAATTAGTTTCCTAGCGTTGCTTACACTGCCTTTCTCTATGACAAATCCACAGTCATGTCAGTATTGGATTACAGAACATATACACTTCAGTGTGTTTGTCAATCCATCGTCTGGTTACAGATAAACTCTCAGTGGTTTCAATCAAATTTTATTAAGCATTTGGCTGATATCTCCTCCAGACAGCCACAGCTGCTTCTCCAAAAATTTCTAATTAAAAATGAGTCAAAATATCCGTTGCATTTGAAACAAGAACAAATAAATTGGATGATACACATGCAGTTTAGAAATATCCCACTACGGTTTGTTGTGGTGTCAGCCAGCTTCTTTTTAATTTCTTTTTATAACGAATTTTTTTACTTTCATGACACAACAAAGACAAAGAACATGACATCAAAGACAGATCTGTACAAATACAGTTCATTACACTGAATTTTTTCCGTTGTGGACAGTGGACAAACCTATATAATGAATAAGGACACAAAAAAATATCTAAAACAGTGTCCCTTAACAGTCCCATCTCCTCCAATATTTTACGCCCTGATCTTTCTTTACACCAGTGTTTTTCAACCTTGGGATCGGGACCCCACATGGGGTCGCCTGAAATTTCTAGTAATTGATGAAAATAAAAAGAAACTTACTAATAAAAAATATATGGTGAGCTTACAGAGACAATCCCAATCCATTAAAGACATGACAAACTGTGAAGCTGAAACTGAAGCACTGTGGTACTGTTTCTCTGTCAAATGTTCATTGTGGTCAGTTTCAGATGCTGCAGCTCTTTCATAATTCATAGTTTGAGTTATTGTTTGTTCAGTATTAATTGTCAGCCTTGTAAATCCAAGCTGGACTGACTGTACATATCCTGACCGAGGAAAATAAAATTCTCACTTTGTGCAGTAATCTACACCCGGCTTTTCTGCCTCCATCCATAATAATATATATTATATAGACTAAATGAAGTCTAAGATTAATGTTTATTTTCAAGATAGTATAGTAAGCTATTACATGATCAAAAACAAATTAATTTTAGCAAAAAAAAAAAAGTCTCCGTTTTGAATGTCTGGAGCCAAAAAAGGTTGGGAACCACTGCTTTAGACAAATGTATACATTATTACCTCCACCAGGAGGTACTGTGATCACTTTGCTTTGTGTGTTTGCGTGCGTGTGTGTGTTTGCTTGTCTGCTTGTTTGCTTGTTTGTTTGTTTGTTTGTTAGCAAGATAACTCAAAAAGTTATGGACTGATATTCAAGAAATTTTCAGGAAATGTTGATACTGGCATAAGGAAGAAATGATGAAATTTTGGTGGTGATCGGGGGGGGGGGGGGGGGGGGGGGGGGCACAGATCTGTCTTGGCGGAGGTCTGCGCTCTCCTAGTGCTTTTCTTGTCTTTTCCATGGAGTGCATATAATTTAAAGTTAATTTCTTTTTAGCCAACATTTTTTCACTTTCAACCAGGAAAATCCTCAGAAAGTACTTGTCACCTTTACATAAGCCTTCTGTCTTGATGAGTCTTGAAATAAAATCCAGAGTCTTCTTCGTCTAAGACCAGGACAAGGATAAAGAAAATCTATACATATCATTATGAGACGTGATCTTAAGTCTCCAATAGTCTACTCCAACATTAACTCTACCCCAGGTCCTGCTGGGATATAACTTCCTGTTTTGTTTTGGTTTTTTTTGCTTATGTTTTCTTTGTGTTAACCTCTGATTTTGAGCTTTGTCTTTGTCATCATGGCCACTTGGAGTCCTTGATTTCCAACCTACCTGATCACCTGTCTAGTGGTTTTGGTAGTAAGTCTACATTTGGGTCCTTTTTCCTGTTTACAGATATCATACCATGACAATGTGACTGCTGCTCCTTGAATCCTTACACATTTTTTTAAAAGCTTCATAGATAATATTTTTTCTGTTGAAGTGTGATCAGATGACTGTTTAATGTGAGGCTTCTTGTATGGATGAGAGAGGCAAGGGCAGGCTACAGAACATTTCTGTTTCATCTCATTTTTGTTTGATGCCTCTTCAATGTACCATTCTGGCTCTTAATGGCAAGTTGCAAAAAATCTGTATGAAGTGATCCTGGGGATTCATGGTGTTTGGTAGTGCTAGATGATTTGATCACATATTTCAGTAAATTCTTTAATGTTAGTCAGAGACGTGATAGAGTCCCCTGAAGCACCCAAAGAGCCGACCTCTGCTCATTTTAAAACAGAAAATCCTCTGAAAGTCTCTGCAGAAAAGGATGATTGAATATCTGTAATAAATCAGGACAGAATCTTTTCCTGGTCACACAATGGGCTCCTGTCAGAGACAAAAAAAACAAAAACAAATCTCTGTTCATTGTCATCATTAGGAGTCCTCTATGATGACTACTTCTGCTTTAATGTAGGTTTTACCAAAGTCTGCGTGTCTTTGTAACTTAACAGGAAATGGAGTTTTTGGGGGTTTTTAAGTGCCATGACTGGCTTTTGCTGATAATGTTGTAACCACAGTGAATAATGGTCTGCTTTTTTTAAGTTGTAGTCCACAGAACGTCTTCTCTCTATTTCCTCTGTGTTGACTCATTTCAGTCCACAGAGAGGGAAAAACCCTCAGATGCATAATTCCACATTGAGATTTGATATTTACATTCAATTTCGCCTAGTCCAATGCTGCCTTTTAAGCGTGGCTGGGAATTTTTCTCATTTTTATGTTCAATCTCTTTTTAAGGGGCAGAAATGGTTTTCTGTGAGCCATGTTCGCAGTCTGTTGGGTATGTTTCCAGGCCGTTCCACATGGTATATAGATTGAGAATTGCCCATTTCACTGTCTGAAAAACCAAATATAGAAACACACAGCACTGACAGATATTTAGGTGGGAGTAATGATAAATCAGACTATATATCTGACATATATCTGACTTCACTATTAGGACCAAGCCACAACATTTTCTGTGCTTAATGAAGGGAGAAATATTGTATGATGAAGAACAAAAGGAATAATAATAATAATAATAATAATAATAATAATAATAATAATAATAATAATAAACTTTATTTGTATAGCACCTTTCATACAGAAATTGTAGCCCAAAGTGCTTCACATTGATTGAAAAAATACAATATTATAATACATTAAGATTTGATTATACATCAAGAAATAAAATGAAATTTGGGAGAAATACAATAAAATTAAAATAAATATAAAAACAGCGCACATTAAAATATTTGATTATGCATAAAATAAAAGCAGTACACATTAAAATATTTGTTTATGCATAATTTTTGAAGTGCAAGAAATAAGATGAAATTTGAAATACAATAAAATAAAAAATAAAAAATAAAAACAGAAATACAATAAAATAAAATAAAAATAAAAACCAGACATTCCTGGTTCCTGAATTGTGACCCCATTTTTATCTCCTTTCAAAGGCTAATGAGAATAAAAATGTTTTTAATTTGGTTTTAAATATATTCAGTGAACTGGCTTCTCTAATGTCTTTTGGAATTGTATTCCATAACTTTGGTGCATAGTTAGTAAAGGCTGCGTCCCCCATTTTCTTTGTAATATTTCTGGGAGTCGCTAGTAACCCTGCGTTTGATGACCTCAGTGTTCTAGTTTGTACATAATTGATCAGTGAGTTTGCAATGTAACTTGGTCCGGTTCCATTTAGAGCTTTATACGTGAGGAGTAGTATCTTAAAATCAATTCTGTAGGTTACCGGTAGCCAGTATAGGGAAACCAACACTGGAGTAATGTGCTCTCTCTTCTTGGTTGAAATGAAGGTGAGAGTGGATGAAGGGGGTGATGACCCATGTGCTTCTAGTGAGTCATGTATTTATGTTTTGTGTGTATTTTGGGTACATCTCTCTCTCTCTCTCTCTCTCTCTCTCTCTCTCTCTCTCTCTCCCTCTCTCCAGTGCCACTATTACTGTGATATGTTGATGAGCTGCAGGTGTGTGTGACTGGCAGAACCTGACACTGATTGGCTGGGAATGGGGATATAATCTGGCTGCTGCTGATTCTCCGCCCCCTTCTGCTCATCCCATATCCAGTGATAGAAGCCTGGTGATCATTGTCTGTTTGCTGTGAGATTAGTGAATTTTTTAATTGTTGAAATTGGATTAAGGAGCGTAAAAGGTAGCAGGAGGTAAGAAGGAGAAGCCCTTTTTGACTTGTCATACTTTTTCTTTTTCTCGCGATAAACTGATAAGGATATATATTTCGAAATAATTTTTCCTCAATAGAAATATGAGACATGCTCGACACAATTTTGATAGAATTCATTCATCCACGTTTTGACAGATATACGAACAGCCAATTATAATTAAGTAACACCGCACCAAACCAATCACGCTAGAGCAGGAGTGTAGAATTGTGTAGGAACGCTAGGGACACGTCCCTACCACTATCCAGCCACTACTGTGTAGTCCCTACCAATACAACCACTGTCAGTAGTGTTTAGTCAATGATTATGGTACACAAAGGGTTAATAGTCGGTCTCTGCTAGAAGTCCCGCCTCTAACCTAATTATCACTCTCCGATTGGCTCTGCAGTTTTGCTATCGTACATGTGATTGGCCGTCCCCGCTGTCACTCCATCTACTTGTAAAAGCTGCAGTTACCTGCTAGTTGGACAGGACAGGAAAAGAAAAAAAGAAGTTGGACTGGACAGGAGGCAGTTCTTATTTCCAACCGCTTAGCGTAAGTTGTCAACATGTTTGCATTTGTTCTGCCTGAGTCATGTCAGCCAGACAGATTTGAAAATCAGAGGTGTCATTTACATTTGTACATGTGTCTGTTTGCCTGCACGTCTGTGCATGCAGGGCCGGTTCGTGGCATAGGCTGATAACTGATAACATGATAATTTCTCATTAATTGTCTTAAAAATAAAGAAATGAGAGGGAAAAAAAACAAAACAACAACCAGACTGGTGCTCACTGTGTGTGTGAGTGACAGAGACAGAGTGGAGCTGAATGACAGTCAGACAGGTGTTGAACTAAACATCCAGGTGAAGGATGGAGAGTTTATCACCATGAAAAGGCCTTCCAAGGCCTTAGCTGCACAGTTTAGAAGAGGAGAAGAGAGGAGGCAGAAAAGTAATCCAATTACAGAGGGATGTAACCTTCGTTTTCCGCCCGTCCACACCTGTCCAAAGGCTGCCAGTTTGTCCATGCTGCGGCGCCGTGGCTGGGATAGCCGGTCATTGAACCAGATCATGGCGTTGATGAGTTAGAATCACTTTATGGACATGGTGGAGCCAAACACAGACCAGCCCGTCTGTTTGTGAGAGTGGTACACCCCCGAATAAATACTCACACAAATGCAGGGTCGGTATCGGAGTGTTTCCCTGGAGGTTGGTGTAGTCCACGGTCAGTGAGACAGAAGTTGAAAACATCCTCCAGGCTCCTGATTTGTGCCACAGGTATGTAATGCATTTGCGAAGCTTCAGGAGGTGGGGGAAGGGTAAATGAGCGAAAAGTTTCACTTTCACTTCTGCGGGGGCACGGACTGCACCACCCCGTACCCCCACAGTATTAGAGGTAGGACGGAAAGTGATGCACGCACGTGCGCGGTTACTAACCAACACGCATGCATCCCTCGGCCATACTGTGCGCGTGCAAATACGCCCCCCCGACAAAATGCACGCATGTGCACCCAACCACCCACCAGCGAAACGCACGTGCGTGCACCCCCCCCTTTACACACCACCACATCAAAAGATGAATTCCACAGGAAACACAGACTGTATCCAATAGTTCAATAAATCAGTCATTAAGGAATATGACATGCTTTTGTCATGAAGTGTATAATCAATATTTAGCTTTTATTCTTATAGACGGTATTGAAAAAGAAATTCAGGTTCTGAAAATTGCCGCTTATCAATTAATCGTTAATCGATCGATAAGGGCAACCAACTAACAATTAATGGGTTAATCGATAATTTGCATCCCTAGTTGTGACATCCTTTTGCTTGTTATTTTGGGCATAGTTTCTCTCCTCTGAGTGACAATAAATTACTACCTGATTGTTATTTGTAACTTTTGTCTGTGCCTCACATTCTTGGGGATGGGACGAGTGGGGCACCTTTTAAATGTTATGTTCAGGTTTCCTCTAGGCCAGGGACATAACAAGGGCCATCTGGGACATCTTGAGACTTGATGGTTAAAACAAACAAGCAGCATTTACTGAATTTATTTAGAAAAAGGAGAATTTGTCAGATTCCAGAGGGAAGCTAACACAGGAATTATGTGTATCCACAACATTGAAAGGCTAATAGGAGCTGTTTTGCTATTTGGATAGAAATAGAAAAGTCTAGTGCATTTGCCCTATTCTATTATTTATGATGCAAATCATAGTTGAAGAATCCCCCACTGTAATGCCATAGACTGTCATGAGGCAACAGGATGTGCATAGCATGCATGAGCCACTTAAGGAAAAAGCTGCCATTTGCTCTCCATTCCGCCTTCCACCCCCGTTGCCTCATGACAAGAAAATTCACAAATGTCCTTCCATCATGTTAAAGGCCCTCCTATAATGGACCAGGCTCTGACGTGGTGGCTGATGAAGTGTGACTGCATTCTGCCCCTCACTGGTTCCTGCTATGGGGTAATGAGGGTGAAGTCAAGGTTGGGTATCCCCCATCCGAGACCATATTAGTGACCAACTGGTGGTTAAAAGCATCTGACGAACAATGGAACATTTCTTCATTCCCTGGTTTCACAGACTGAACCTGGGTAACTAAGACATGTGCACACAGTTTTAACTGCTGTCACAGATTACCTGAGGAGGAATAGAATAGAATAGAATAGAATAGAATAGAATAGAATAGAATAGAATAGAATAGAATAGAATAGAATAGAATAGAATAGAATAGAAGATTTCTTTTGAAGATTATTCCATGACCATGGTGCAAGGTTGGAAAATGCTGTTTTGCTGAAGACTGTCAGAAGTTGGGGAACAATCAAGAGCAACCACTTGGAGGAACATAAATGGTAACTACTAGAGCTAAAAGACAGAAGGGTGCTGAGGTATTCTGGGAGGTTACCCGGCAGAGCCTTATCCAATCCAATCCAACTTTATTTGTAAAGCACTTTAAAACCACCGCAGTGGACCAAAGTACTGTACAGAAGAATAATTAAAACCATAATAAAAGAATAAAATACAAGAATAGATTAAAAAAAAAACAAAAAAAAACATAAAAAGCCATACAATTTAAAAACAACAAAAAATAAAAACAATAAACCACTACCACATAAAAACAATAGAATAAAAATAATACATTCAAACATCTCACTTCTAGATGAACATATACCAGTGGTGTTGTCTACGAACAGTTAATGATGTCCAACCCAGTGAATCATAGAGAATGTAGTGGTGAGTGAGAGATTTTGCATTTGAAATGAAAAATAACGAAGCATAATAAACTGAATCAAGGCTCCTTAAAGTGGAGGTAGCTGCATGGCTCTACAGTATATCACCATAAACAATCACAGACACAAAGATGGCTAGATTAGGTTTGGAAATTCAGAATTAAACTTGAAGTCTGTTTCAATACAATTAAGACTTAGTCCTTTTCTTCCAATTTGTTTCTCTTTTCTTTTGTAATGGTCAGAACATACATTGTCACAAGTGATAATTCTGATGATGTTAAATGCAACAGAATCATGGGATATTATTTTTGAACCTTTGACAATTCCAGCTGTATATGATGAATACAGTCCAGCCCATGAATGGTTCTAAAGCAGGCTGAAGCTGGCTGTCCAAGAGCAGTTAACTTA
Source organism: Sphaeramia orbicularis (assembly GCF_902148855.1). Classification (NCBI taxonomy): domain Eukaryota; kingdom Metazoa; phylum Chordata; class Actinopteri; order Kurtiformes; family Apogonidae; genus Sphaeramia; species Sphaeramia orbicularis. The sequence continues at coordinate 42,986,317 of NC_043960.1, forward strand.
AAGGAGTGATATTTTGCTTTTGTTTTAAATGGAATTATGCATTTTTAAACATTTCCCTGTGGTGTACATAAACTATAAATGCTATGCTTGGGTCTGAATTCTTCATTAGTTAAACTCCACAGGCCCATGTTCAACCCTATTTCTGACTAATGACTCCAGAAAGGTGGTTTTGAGCGCTGGCCCTTTAAATGCACATGAGCCACTTCACGTCCCAGTGCAACAATTAGGTTCCAAATACAGAAATAAATGTACCACAGACTAATAAAAGTGGGTTTAGCAAATTATGACCCCTTTAAGATCTGTAGTGTGGCGAGGACAAATGGAGCATGTAGAATAAACACAAATTAGTGAGTTGGAAGATCTGTTCAGAACAGAAGTTCTTTTAGTTCCATATATGTCTTTAATAGACAGTACCATTATTATCTGAACTACAGGGAAAAAAGCAGCTTATTACAGAAAGAGCCTTTCAAAGTATGTTCAGGCTTTCCTACACACATTAAAGTCAGTGCTCGACTTAAAGAGTCTCAGAGGACAGCCCATAAATAAATATATATATATATATATATATATATATATATATATATATATATATATATATATATAAAAACACCACACACACAAACTGTGAAACTCACCCATATCAGGTTAATCAGCTCTGCCGGATCTCTGCTGAGTAGAAATCCGTCTGAATGGAAGCAGAAGCAGGCTGATCTGCAATCTGCTTTCAGGCAGATACGTCCAGTTCCCTAGCTACACTTTTAACTCATCCACCTCTGATATAATGTAGTTTGACCAGAGCAGACCCATGTCAGTAACATCCTCATTATGGTTTTCTTAGCACTGATGCTGACCTTTTTTAATTCAGATTTTTTCCTCACATCTTTACTTCACCTCATCATGTTTTCCACTTGCATGATGGGAATGTGTTAAACAAAAGAAATAAGATGTTTTTTGACTATTCAGTGTAAAAAGGAGGTTTTAGTGAGGGAAAGGCAGGAGCCAGAGAGGAACCATAAATGCCTCTGGGCTATAAAAGAGGGTGAGGAAGATTCACTCCAGATTAGTTAAAGAATCACTGACAGAGAAAACATCCTTCCGCTATTGAGCTAAACTGAAACTACAGAGGGAACATGGAGAAGCACATGGATTTAGATTTAGATTTAGAGATAAGTTTATGCCATTTATGAACTGAGCTGGTTGGTCTTATTGATTATCAGACAGAGATAACTGCACCAATTCAAAGAATACCGTGTTATAGTGCAAATACATGTTTACCAAATGCTGCAAAGATAATAAAGAAAACACAAAGAATGATCAAACAGTCAACCTAAAACAAACACAACCAGGAAATCCATCACAACGATATAAAGCTGTGTGAAGTGGAAATCTTTTGTAGCTTTCCTTCTCTGGCAAAAAATTAATAAATATATATATATATATATATATATATAGAGAGAGAGAGAGAGAGAGAGAGAGAGAGAGAGAGAGAGAGAGAGAGAGAGAGAGAGAGAGAGAGAGAGAGAGAGAGAGAGAGAGAGAGAGAGAGAGAGAGAGAGAGAGAGAGAGAGAGAGAGAGAGAGAGAGAGAGAGAGAGAGAGAGGAGAGAGAGAGAGGTTAATCTATATTACTATTAAAAAAACAAGTAGAAAGAATATGACATGCTTATAGGAGCTGTCAAGTTTCTTTTATGATGACCCCTGGAGATGAGCATTAGTCACATCTGACTGAATATTTGATCAAAGCTGTCATTACCTGTGTTTCCATTACATGCCAAGCAACATTAGGACAGAACAGAATGCAATATAATGCAATGGAAACCTTATCGTCATTGTAAAGTATACAACAGAATTTAAAAATGCAATCTTTGTGGTGCAAAATAGCTATAAAAATGTGTTTTTATAAATAATTAAGTAGGCATCACGGTGGGGGGGGCTCTCAAAATGGGCCTGTCTATGAGGAGTTTGCATGTTCTCCCTGTGTCTATATGAGTTCTCTGGGTACATTCCTATCCAAAGACACACATTATAAAGTTAATTGGTCAATCTAAATTGAGCGGCTGAAATTATTCCCTGAATAGTCGACTTGAATCAACAAAAAATTATTTGATTAGTGTTCCTGAATCAAAGCTTTGTTTCCTTAATTTTGCTGCTGCTAAACATTAGTTATATATATATATATATATATATATATATATATATATATATATATATATATATATATATATATATATATATATACACTGCTATATATTATTATTATTTCTACTACTACTTTTCTCACTCAATTGAATTGAATTGAAGAAAATAATTGATAGATTAATCAGTTACAAAAATACTCGATAGCTGCAGTGTGTTAGAAACATGAATGAATGATTATAAATTAAGTAAAAAAAAAAAGTGGTAAAACTCTAAAAAAAAAAAAACCAAAAAAAAACTAGAGAGTAAAAGAACAAACTCACACTCACAACAAACACACAAACTCTGCCAATAAAAACATGAAAAATTACTTGTGAAAAGTCACAAAAAAAAAAAGCAAATTATCCACTGAAAATAATCTAGGTTGTGTTGTATCACCAGCAAGTAGTGCTATATTTCTAGACTATGTTACACTTGGTTCCAATAAACAGAAGAAGAGCTGATGTTATTTCCATCTAAAATAGCCGTGTTGTCTGCCTGTGGTACCAGACTGAAAACAGTTTACACATGAGTTAAGTGTTTGCTATGTCTGAATCGGTTTCCATCTCCTCTGTGTGCATTTTCTCTTTTCCAAATAAAAAACACTTAAATGAGCAAAAAAAAAAAAAAAAAAGGTTTTTTTTCTTTTTTGTGTGTGAAATTTAGGATTTTCTTTTTCTAATTTTCTTATTTCCATATTTCTTCCATTTTAAAATATACCATGCACTGAAGCTTTAAAACATTAACAAGTGTAATGTGCATTTAAGAATAAAACCTAGAAAGCTGCACTTTATTAAAATCAAATGTCATCTCAGCTCCCACCAGGTCTAAACATTTATTCTGTTATTAAATCAAAATCAATCTAATCAATAATGTCATTTGTGGATTGTTAGTCCTTGAGACACATGCTGATGTATTTCCACTCGTCTCCTTGCGAAAAAGAGCAGCCATTCATGTTCTGGTTCTATTCCTTAGTTCCCACCAGGGTGAGGCTGGAGGGGCTTAAACACATCGATTGCTCAGAGCTGCAGGAGGCACAGATAGGAATCAGACCTCCAGCTGCATTTGGTGATTGAGTGAAATGCTGATGATAGGTGATGGTCTCAACTGGCCGTGTCTAATTCCAGTTTTCTTTTTATTACAATAGCCTCACATCATGGTTCAGGTATTGTGTTTCGCTGCTTTAATGACCATCTGCCCAAGGTATTTCCTTCTTTCTTTTCTCCGTGAATGAATCTGTGCAGTTCTATTTCTGGTTAGTGAATATATTCAGACCTTTGGACTATTCTGAGATGGTTTAATAGTCGTGAACTCTCATCACATATGCAGCATGAAATTAACCTGAAAGACAAAAGAGCACACAGAAGAAGACGAGGAGTCCCTGTTCTGGATCACGTCCATGTGAGAGACATGATACAGTCTGAGAGTGCACAGCATGTCCGTGTCCACAGACCCCGTGAACACATGTAGAGACAAACGGCTGCACCTCATGGGCTCATCTGTTTTCTCAGAACATGCTGGAAGAGGGGCTTGTTATTCTGTCTCTGTGCCTAAAAAGACTCTTCCTTTTTGTTCTGGGCACACATGGACCTGTTGCACCTCAGTTGTGTACTTGCCACTAATTCTATTATCTCCTCCTCTTTTTTCTCCTCTGTCCTCATGTGTTCGATTCAGCCTCATCTGGTCACATGATTTGACACATGAGTCCAGATTTAGTGATGAGTGATGAGAGGATTAGCTTTGGATTTTTTATTTATTTATTTTTTTGTCCTGTAAAGACGAGAGACGTGTGCTCCTAAAAATCAGACAAATGAGACAGAATAGATTTCCTTTGTAATCCAGTTTAATAAATCTGTCACTTTTCCTCGACTTCCCCCATGCTACACCTCAGAACACACGGCAGCAGGTTTTTTAGCACATTTTAAAGGCGATGCATAATGTACAGATGTCCTGTTGTGTAAACAGCTGCAAACAGTATAAATAAAGATGAACCAGTAACAGAGATAATGAGCTGCTCTTTTCTCTCTTTTTTTCCACCCTTGATTTCCTTTTCTTTTTTTTTTTTTTTTTTGGGACTAGCTTTTCAAGTGTGTTTGCACTATGTGCAATAACCATTCTCCAAAGGTCACACACTCAGTGTCACTGTTAAATTAAAATCCTCAAAATTAGAGTTTTCCATTCTGTGCCTCAGCATTTCAGACAAACCCCCCCAGATCCACCAAACCTGCCCTTTGTACTGCTATCGTCATTTTTTAATGAAACTTAATTGATTTTCTGTAATGTTCTTATCACCTGTTCTTTTGTTTATTTCTGAAATGCCAAGGAAATTAAAAAAACAACCGTGGAAACATTTAAACTCAGAAGAATAACCAACTAATTATATTATATCAAGATGAAGCTTTTCTTCAGTTTATTATTATTATTGACTTTCTCTCTGGGAAAAAAGAAAGAACATTGTTCCTTACTTTAATCTGGAGAAAATAAATTAATACTGTGTTTCACTATCTAGATAACACAATGTATTCAATAAAATGTCTGAAAGTCCACTTGCTTCCATTAAGTAACAAAATGTAATTCATATATTTTGTACATAAAGGATTGTACATTTTACATTAGAATCAAATTAGATGAGTTTTGACCAAGATGTGACTTTGTATGTTTTGCAAATACAAACTTTAATAGTGAACTCCTGTTCTCACTTATACAGATGTTTTTCTACGTAGGTGTTTTCCCCCTATGTTTTATTATAATCCATCCCTGTGACAATGTTTTATCAAAATGTCTGTATTCTCTACAGCACAAAAATGACACCAAACTGGTACAAATCATTTACAGTAACGCTTGACTGGTAACTTAAGGTGTGGTCAATAGCAGATATGAAGGCAGCAAAGAAAATGCCCAAATGTTTTTGCCAGTTCAAAATGCCACAACTTACAATACAACAGAGAGGATGTGCCATTGGGATGTTATTGTTGGCATGTTATTATTATTATTATTATTATTATTATTATTATTATTATTATTATTATTATTATTATTATTATTGTTATTATTATTAGTGTGGGCTTTAGAGTTTTGCTATTTCAGTCTTCTCAACGGGCTGTACATCTGGCAAAACTGACAATGAAGTTGACTTTGATAATGAAACGTATTATCCTATTTATCCTCTTGCTTTTATCCTCATATATGTCTGGTACCATTCAATAGGTGTTCATCACTCATCGTCACACACATTGAACACTGCTGTGTCCACATCCATCAGGCTGTTATCACCCATTCATACTAACATGGAACCATTCAGCTGTTTCATATGACGTTTATATGTCAGGCTCAACAAACCCAACCCCTCGCACGTATTGTATCTTATTACCTCCGCAAGTGTAACGATGGAGGTAATGTTTTCATCGGGGTTTATCTGTCTGTCTGTTTGTCTGTTTGTTAGCAAGATAACTCAAAAAGTTATGGACAGATTTTCATGTCATTTTCAGGAAATGTTGATACTGGCACAAGGAACAAATGATTAAATTTTGGTGGTGTTGGGGGGGACTGATCTGCCTTGGCGGAGGTCTGCGCTCTCTGAGTGATTTTCTAGTTTTGGCATCGATCCAGCTGATGTCATCATGTTTATGCATGTGCTGAGGTCAACATCTCAGTTGCCTCTATATATGTGCCAAGTTTGAAGTAAATTTAAACAAAATTGAAGTTTTTATAGACATTTGAAATTTCACCCATTATAAGTAAATGGGAGAAGAAAAAAGATTTTAAAAATTCATTAAAAAATTTGAACTTTGACCTACTTTTACCAAAATGTAATGCCATCTTATTCTGGGTCACTAGCAATCTATAAGCCCAATTTGATATCAATTGAAGCAGTAGTTTAGCTGCTGAGTGTTAACAACGAAACAAACAAACAAACAAACAAACAAACCGAACCAAAAACAATACCCCTTGCCTTCCCTTCAGGGGGTGGGGTAATAATAACAACAACAATAACAACAACCCCTGTTAACCATGTTTTGTACATGTGGAGAATGTAAAGAAAAATGGAAATTAGTGTAAACACAACATAAAACCAATCCTAGAACTGAACAGAAACTAAATGAAGACTACAGTCATTTTTACAAAAATACAATTCAAATGAAAACTACTTATGCACTTGTAGAAGTAAGTGAAAGTAAATACAAAACTGAAACACTAAATAAAAATAATCTAATCCCTGGAGTCTGTGGAGTGAACTCCAGTACGTGACTCTTTGTGTGTGGATTCGACATCAGCTGGGGATGGAACCGGGCTCTGATCTCTGTGACGGAGCAGGAAAGCAGGAACGAGCAAAAGGAGGCCTTCCCTACAGTCAAGAGGTCTTCAACCCGCAAACATGACCCCGACAAATCCATTTTGGAGATGAGAGAGAAGTAATTCAGTTCAATTATCGCAACAATGCGGGCAAAGTGACCTTTTTCCTACTATTTCACACAAAACAACTAGTGTTGCACACAGACACAACTGCCAGGTGGACTGAAGCATCTCCACCAGTAATTCACTGGGCCGTTTAATCTCAAATGTCAAGTACTGGGGAACAGCAGCCAGGTTGGGCTCATACTGGTCACACAAAGTGGAGTCAGATAATAGAAAGTTATTATTTTATAGAAAACCTGTTGTAACTGTGGATTTGTGCCTAGTTTAAAAGGTCAGGACTACTTTCAGAGGAGCAGACGTACATTGTAGTCACTACTTCCACAAATGAACAAGTGCAAAGTGAAAGCAATGTCAAAGTGAGACTATGGTGAACTAGTGCTTAACCAGTTACATTAACAATGAAATGTACTTAAACCAGCAGATGCAAGAATCAAAGAGTAGGATTTATTTCATTCATGTTAAAGCCACTTTGAATTCCCATCTTATTTTGTTGCTTGTTAGAAAAAACTAATAAGTTAATAATTGAGTGAAGTTACAATACTTTGATACTTAAAACACTATATCCCTAAGATGTGTAACTATGTGATTGGCGGAGGCACATTTTATGATTGGTATATCATCAGGGACCCCCAAGCTCCCAAAAGATCGCCTGAAATATTTTTTTCCTCTAAAAATAAAAATTCATGCCATCAAGGGTTAATTCAGGGTATTTCTTTCATGACAGGTTTAGATTTAACCCTTTAACCCCTGACAGTATTTCAATGAAACACGCTGCTTGGAATTTGCATCTGTAGAAGAGTCACAGAAGCTGTGAGTATGTGCTTGTGTTCCTTTTCTTCAGTCGTTTTACTTTACTGTGTTTTATGTGTCAAAACAGGGTGAAATATCACAAAAAGACAAAGAGAGGAATTGAAGTTTTACAGATTTGTATTTACAATCCAATTGTACTGAATAATAACAAATATTTGAATTTTGGCTCAGTAGTTTGTTTTGGGGCTATTTTTTGTTTTTTCTAAATCAGTTCTGCTGCTTTTGGCACCTGGTTGAAATCCAAAAAGCAGATACATGGTCAAAACTCTGTAAAAACATGGTTAAAAAAAAAAAAAAAAAAAAAAAAGGAAAATCACCACAACACTGCAAACAACAGTAAAAACCAAAAACGACAAGAAAAACTGTGTTTTTAAAAAAAGCCCAAACCTCAGTGCTCTGTGTTTTGCCCCCCATTCCACAGGTGATGGGGGTGCACTGAGCATGCTCAGATCTCTATGGAATGCACAAAGTCTGTTCTCTCAGTGCGCTTTGCAATTTTTCCTACTGAGCAAACGGTTGAATTTTTATGAATATTTAAAATAAATGAGTGCATTCAGAACTCTCACCACAGACATGACAGGGGCTAAAGGGTCCCCCTGCATGTAATCCAGATGTTTAACCTATGTGTCGCTTATAAGAACGATCAGCTCAAGAAGGTCTTTGTTCATTTCATCACATGCTGTTGTGGACCTGAGCTCGTATCAGTAAATGTGTCTTCAGCATCATCTGTGTCATTTCTTCATTGATCAACAAAGCCACACATTAAAAAGCATTCTCATAGTTACTTCATTTCCATCCCATATGAAGAATAAAAAAAGAGGAGTGCTCTAGAAAAAGCAAAGTGCTTGTTGGGATTCTTCTTATGAATCTGACTCCAATCCCGAATCCTGCATGATCATTAGATTGGTTGTTACTCTGACCATAAAACAGACCTGAAACAGGATCTTAGAATATCAATGAATCAATCATTTAATAAGCATTAATCAATCTTACGCAGATCTGTGTTCTCCCAAAGTTACAGAGAATAAGTCTCCCTAACCATCAGACACAAAATGTCAGGGTCCAAAGAACACGCATCTCTGAGCTCCGAGTCCTTTGAGAGTCCTGAGCTACACTTTCTCTAACTCTTTATACTTTCATGGGATGGGTCTCCTCTTGCGGCTGGTTGGCAGTTTTCTTCACCCACAACACACACTAGGTCTTTGCCACTGTGCTGGAGCAGAATGCCCTTGAATCCAGGGAGTATTCACTCTTATCTCCAACTCTGGAACATTTGCCCACACCTTGACTATTCCTACACTTCTGAATGCTAAGTAAAAAACCCTCTGTAACACACTGTCTTTATTATTCCCATTTTACAAGAGGTGGGAATAATCATCTCTTGGAGCTTATAACCCTCTGATGTCAGTATGTCACGCAACTCACAGCATATTAGCAAAACATAGAAGTAAGAGCTATATCTTATTGCATTCTCATTACATGATGCTTAGGTTTTCTGTATATTCGCAACATGTTCTAGAGGGGGGACGGCTCAGGTGGTAGAGCCGGTCGTCCCCAACTCTGACTCGCCACATGTCCTTGGGCAAGACACTGAACCCTAAATTGCTCCCAAGTAGGGTCTTGCAGGGCCTTTAATGGCAACAGTTGCCTACTAGTGTATGGGTGTGAGCATGAATGGGTGAATGTGAGGCTTTGTTAAGCACTTTGGGCACCATTAAGGTGTATAAAATGTGCTAGATAAGTCCAGTCCATTTACCATTTAGAAACTCCATAGTGCCGGAAACCCCGCTACCCACCCCAGTACCCTCCTGGCATGTCTGAAAACACAAAAATAGAGCCAGTGTCCTTGTATCTTAGTGGCATGTTCTTTCAAAAATCAATAACAACCTAAATTTGTGAGGTTGTCAGGTTCTACTGCTATGTTAAAGTCCTCAGGTCTTTATGCAGGAGATCAGTCTCCCAGTAGAAGTGGGTGGTACTTTCACTGGAGGAGAACTCAATTAATTAAATGAAAGTCCATATACGACTTTCTATCAGTGTTCAATAATAACTATATGTCTGTAACTGTTTCCATGTTACCAGCCATCAAAATATGTGCCATTATAAGGAAAGGCTAATTTATAATATTTTAAAAGTTCCTCAAAAATTAAAAAACCTAAATTTGTCAAAACTGTGAGCGAATTTTGTTGGCATTGTCCCAAGGAAGCTACTGTACATATAAAATTTGAATGGATCCGACCAGGAGTTTTGTTGGAGAAGACGTCTGAAGAAATTGTTAATGAAGACACTAACAAAGATGACGACAAAGACGGCAGTGATGAAGACAGCAACAGACATAAGACTTTCACAACAGTTCATCGGCCAGTGAGTTAAAAACGTGCTATTTAGTAGATCAGAATTTCTATGAAAATGACTAAAATGTATTAAGATGACTTAAGTAAATTGGAGATACTGTATTTAAGTCCATAATTTTAATGTTGATATTTTTACATTGTACTTCATGTATTCAATAATTGGTTTAATTCTGTCTCAAATGAAGGGGTATGCATGCAGATATGAGATGGTGAATACCTGCAGGCATATTTTTTTTATTAGAATTTAAAACTTGTCTCCAGATTCTCAGTCAGTTTTTCTCCTCACCCCACCTATCTCACCAACACAGAGCGTTATCTATTTGCTCTCTCAACCTTATCCTTCCTCTTTGCTCCATATCCCTCCATCTCTTCTCCCAATCCCCTCTTTAATTTCACCTCTAGTCTGCCGAAACACACATACACAGATGACAGGTTTTCATGCTTTTAAGGGACTTTCTACTGACTTCTATGTATCATAAACCTTAAAACAGCACATGTCTTCACTCTAAAATGTCATGATTTACATTGTGCAGACCAGACTGAAGTCCCTCTGATGTGACTGTGTAATCAGGTTTATGTCCTCGTACCAATAGGACAAACACAGTCTCACACACACTGAGTCTACGTCCTGTCTCCTCCCTGGGTCATGGATGACCAATCAGTGGTAGAATGGCGTCATTTCTTATTTACCCACTGTTGACTGTAGATGTGGTTAAAGCACACTGCTTGGCCGAAAAACAAGTAGCCACCAAAAAAATATTTAATTGGACTGCCTTTAGCATTGTTTCATTAAGCTTTTGCAACGTCACAAGATTTATAGAGAAGTTTCATGTGACGTATGCATACATGAAGTCTTGCTGTGCACGTATCTTGGAGCCAGAAAGACCGCTGGGTTCCACTGGTGGCAGCGGTGGTTCTGTTCTGCCCACCGCTGTTTATAGTTATTACTGCGGTTAGCGTAGCTTCTCAGTATAGTTAGCCTGCGTGCCTGTTGCGCTTAGCGGTGTGGAAAAAAAGAATTGTGATCATGTGGTACGGTGATGAAGACCCCTTTAAACCTACCAGGAGGGCTTCCCCTGGCCTATCACCCTATAGAGACAGAGTGATTGTGGACCTACCTGCTCCCTTTGCCGGTGATGGCAGCCAGAGTTTCCTCAGCTGGGTGAAGCAGCTGGAAGTGGCAGTTGGAGCTACGGCGGGCGACACCGGTGAGTTCAGCTGGAGCTGGTGAGAATACTGCCCACCCGTCTGTGACGGTCTGCTTTTCTACTATGGGACAGCCTTCCCGATACGGTCAAGTCAGTGAAAGAGAAGACGGCTTTTGGACAGAGACAGTTAATGGACCGTTTTAGAGCTAACATATCGGCTCATTCACGAGTTCCGGGGCAGAGCCTGGAGGTGTACGGCTGATGTGAGCCAGCTGGAGCTGGTACTGGTGTTTTTACCTCCAAGTTGCGCGCACATCTTAATGACGTCACTGTTGTTAGTAAACATTGAAACTCATCTATTTCCAATCATTCATGTGACGCACCGCCCTCAGCGGTGTTAGCAATTCCTGTTAGGTGGTTTTGTTTATTTCCTGTTTTATTTTGGTGAGGGGTTTTGTTCGCTTGTGTGCACTGTGTCTGTCTTGTCTGCGTCCTCCCTGATTCCCTTGATTGTCTGCACCTGGGGCTCATTATCTCTCTCCCTTTATATACCCTCCTCTCCTCATGTCTGTTGTCAGTGCGTCTTTCATGCCATGCCAAGAGCTCCGTCGACCTTCTCCTGTTCCTCTGTGTTGCTGTGTCACGCTCTTATTGTAAGTTTATTGATTCCACAATTGTAAAGACCTTTTTGTTAGTTTTTTGATGCCGTGTTTGTGAAGACCGTTTTGTTAATTTTTTGATACCACATTTGTGAAGATATTTTTGTTCCTTTTTATTCTTGAGTAATAAATACTCAAACTAAGTTCCACCTGTCTCTGTCTCGTGCATTTGGGTCCAAGCCTTGTGAATTCGTAACAATTCATTCATTTTCTGAACCTGCTTTATCCTCACTAGGGTCATGGGGGTCACTGGAGTCTATCCCAGCTACTTATGGGCGAAGGCGGGGTACACCCTGGACATGTCACCAGTTCATCACATGGCTGACATATACAGACAATCACTTTCACATTCACACCTATGGGCAATTTAGTTTAACTAATTAACCTATCAGTGCATGTCTTTGGATGATGGGAGGAAGCCGAAGTACCCTGAGAGAACCCACACAGATACAGGGAGAACATGCATACTTTGAAGAGTCGAGCGAATAGCCATCGAGAAATCGGTTGGACAAAATCGCAGATGGACAGAATTCCTGGTATATTCTGTATAAGAAAACATATGTATCTGATTCCACATTGTTTCAGATTATTATTTCTACCATGTCTGTGGATATATTTGGAAAAGTTAAAGAGGATAACAAACAGAAAACCTCTAAAAGTTTAAAAATCTAAACTTGCTACAGATGTCTACTGGAGACCAACTACAACCAGCAGGTCAAAGAAATGTTATCATTTGGTTAGATTTGTCATTTATTTCACTGCACCCTAGCCTTAAAGAGGTTATAGTATTTCTGCATTCAAATACAAAGAAAGAATAGATTAGAAAATCACCTAAAAGCATCATGAGAGTTTTTAGAATAAAGACTTCTGAAGTTATGCCTATTATACCCGTGTACTGGGTTGTAAAGATATGCAGTGAATTTATTTCCACTGATGGGCTGGGGGATTTATGTGACCACTAGGGGCAGCAGTGAGTCACTCAGCTGGTCTCCCATGGCAACGAGCCTCCATCCACGGGACGAAAAACTCAGAAAGTGATGAGATGGGATTAGACCCTGAAGAAACAACTTTTAGAATCAAAGAAAGTGACAAAGTGATAAAAGATAGAAACACTCACTGTCAAAATAAGCAGCTATGAGTTTTAGTTTTAGAAAACTTCATGATACAGATGTGGAAACAAAGAGCATTAAACTTTATTCAGTGAGTGACATATAGTAAATATTCGGTACTTATATAGTGGTTTTCCACACTTGAATGGTACCCAAAGCGCTTTACAAAGCCTCACATTCACGCACACACTCATACACCACTAGGCAGCCATGCAAGGCACTGCCAAGCCTTCTGGGAGCAATTTAGGGTGTCTTGCTCAAGGACACTTCAACATGTGGACAGTTGGAGGCATTTGAACCACTGACCCTTTGGTCATTGGACAACCTGCTCTACCAACTGAGCCACAGCTGATACAGTCTGTGGATACATAGTGTTGATTCGTTGGTGGTTTTGGTAGTTCATGGACCACAAGTGTGTCCTGGTTTCCTCCTTCTGTTGATAGTTTGGAATATCAAGACTACATGGCCCCCTTTAAGAGAAAACCCTGCATACCCTGTCTCCCCTACAGTGACCTGATATTCCAGAACATTTTCTCCTAGCTGGAGTTATAATCTCTGTATTGTCATACGTTAATTGTTCATTTGCACTGGTCATAAAGGTCTTTTAAATGTGTTTTTGTGCTTGAACACACTGTGAATAACTACTTCACACTGGGCTCTGACTATGGACTATGCTGAACCACCAACAGTGATATTTCTTTCCTGAATAAATTAGCTCTAATATCGCCACATGCATTCCTCCCAATTGAGCGTGACTTTATTTATTCATTCACACTGGCTTTACAGTGTTGCTTTTTTTTTTTTTTTCATATAAACCGCTGCAGATGTTCCCACTTTTCAGAAACTTTTCAGTTTTTGATGTCCACCCTCAGATCATGACAAAAACAATCTTTTATTGCAGTGTAAAGCCCTTAATTCACTCTCCCAGGATCATCTGTGAGGTCTGTTAAGTCTCAGTTGCCTACTCTCCCCCGCTGTTGTCTTCACTGCAGACAGCTCCCCCATGCTTCACTGGCTGTCTGATAAGGGGGAGAAAGAGCAGGACTGACTGAGACAGGTGGAGGGAGTGAGGACAGATGAGGGGAGAGGGAAATGAAAGAGCAATGAAGAGGAGGAAAAGGGAAGAGGAAGGTAGACAAGTCAGTGGCATTTTCTGAGAGAGGAGGAGAGGAGTGGGTGGACGGGCTTTGAAGAAGGGTGGGTGGGTGGGAGGTGGAGAGGTGGGAGGCCAAAAGCGCCATCATACCCTCATTCTGGATTTTATTACCCATTTGATTCATCCAGTGCCCATCATAACTTCCCCCTCCTGTGAATTAAGAAGAGCTTATCATCACCATTTTCGGCGGCTGAATCCAATGGCCCTTCTGTTTCTCTCCTACACTGAAACTTAAAAAATGATATCTGTCTTTGAGACATCAGAGTCAACAAAGGGTCAGTATTTGCATTGTTATGACTCATTTGATTAAGAGGGATTGGCCCAGAGCTGCTCTCCTCTCCATTACCTGTCTAATTACACCTCAGATGATGAAGGAGAGCAGGGCAAACCTTGTTATCTCTAAAAGCCTAATGTCATCCTGGTTTGAAGCAGCAGCATCAGTGGCAGCAGATGGTGAGGATTAGAGCGCAAACGTGTCATTTTTCAGTGTTTTAGCTCAGAAAAATGACAGCATGGTAAGACTTCAGAATGAAACATTAAATATGATGAAGTAAGAGCAGCTCAGGGCGATGTTTCACTGAATGTTAACAGCAGCAGGATTAGTACGAAGATGAAAATTACCTAAAAATAAAACCACCCCGATGAATAATGCATCACAAATTAAAATCAAACACAACTGTCAGTTAAATTCTCACCCAGTGTTAATGGTGTTTAAGAATGAAAAGACTCTGCTCAATATGGGACTTTTAAAGGTGTTATAGTATTGATTTTCCAAACTACCAACACCAGGAGTAAATCATGTACCGGAACATACTTAGGACCAAAACCACCAACGAATCAACACTATTTATTCACAGAAAATACCAGTCACTGAATAAAGCAGTGCCCAAACATTCAAAAATTAAAAAAAAAAAATGTACAAAGAAATGTTTTTTTCACAATATCTGGCTCATGGAAGGGTGTGAACATTATTTAGACTGTCAGGTTGTTATATTGTATGGTGTGTGTGTGTGTGTGTGTGTATATTCATGGGGATGTAGATGTGGGTTAGTGTACAAATGTAAATATAAATTGGTGTGCATGTATATGTGTATATGACTGTATGTGTATGGGTGCACAGGTTTGTAGGGGTGTGTTTATGGATAATCATAATCTTATGCTGTATATCAAGTGATTAAGCACTAACAGGACTGGAATTGGGGGGGTAGGACTGGATAAGCGATGACTTCTTCCTACTCCCTTTCAGGCACAACAGTTGTTCTTTTTTTATGATTGTATTTTTTTTATTTTGGTTTTGCGTTATTATTATTTTTTTCCCCTACATTTTGTATTATGTGTGTGTCTGAAATAAACTAAAACTAAACTAAACTAAAAACTAAAGTAAGAAAGCCAATTGTTTCCACACAGTTGTATTATGGTATCATCAGGTTTTCTTCGTCAAACTACAACTCATAACTCTTTATTTTGACAAAAGAACACTGTGTTGTACGATATTTATATGTTATGTTCAGCTGATAGTTTACATTATAGCTCTGTTATCTTAGCTCTGTTTCTAGACTGGGGCGACACGGTGGTGCAGTGGTTAGCACTCGTGCCTCACAGCAAGAAGGTCCTGGGTTCGATTCCAACACCAGTTGACAGGGGGTGGGACCTTTCTGTGTGGAGTTTGCATGTTCTCCCCGTGTCTGCGTGGGTTCTCTCCGGGTACTCCGGCTTCCTCCCACCATCCAAAGATATGCACTAATAGGTCAGTTGGTTAATCTAAATTGCCCATAGGTGTGAATGTGAGAATGATTGATTGTCTCTATATGTCAGCCCTGCGATGAACTGGCGACTTGTCCAGGGTGTACCCCGCCTTCACCCCATGTAGCTGGGATAGGCTCCAGGTGACCCCCGTGACCCTAGTGAGGATAAAGCGGGTTCAGAAAATGAATGAATGAATGTTTCTAGACAGAAAACAGCCACAGTAAAACCACAAATCACACCCATTTTTTGTACGGTTTGTGTTGTCAGTAACTGCACCAAAGCTCCAAATCGTCTGAACAAGGATCGGCTGAGTGACTCACTACTCCCTCTAGTGGTCACATAAATCCAACCATCCATCAGTACAAAATATTTATTCAGTTCATATGTCTACAATCGAGCACAATGGCATATTTAGCAGAACTTCAAACATTTTTACTCTAATGATACTTTTGGTCATTTTTTTGATATTTGAAAATACAAATACTCTGGATCTGCCCTTTAATAAACTATTTATGATGTCTAGCCTGTTCATTCATTCATTATCTGAACCCTCTCATCCTCACTCGGGCTGACATACACTCTCACATTCACACCTATTGGCAATTTAGATTAACCAATTAACCTATCAGGGTATGTCTTTGGATGGTGGGAGGAAGCTGAAGTACCCAGAGAGAACCCACGCAGATATGGGGAGAACATGCAAACTCCACACAGAGAGGTCCCACCCCCATCGACTGGTGTAGGAATCGAATCCAGGACATTCTTGCTATGAGGCATGAGTGCTAACCACAGCACCACTGTGTTGCAGTATCCGGGATGTTTCATTTTCTATAAATCCAGATTTTCCTCTCAGTCCTTTTAAAACAACATACATGATTTACCAAGCGGCACCATGGTCTTATTCTGTAGGAGATCTACTGACACTACACAAAAGTATGAACACAGACACAGCCAGTCTATTTCAATAATGACCAACACAATCTGCTAACAGTAAAGTGGGTACACACATAAAACTGAAGAGATTTTTTAGCTGTTACAGACCTCACACATGAGGATAAAAAGTCAGGCATTGAACCGTTTTGATCGTACTGTGTGTGGTGTACTCCAATAATCTGACCACTGTACACCACACACATAATGATTCCGTCCCACCACTGATCTAGAATCTAGTCCTTCAAACCAGAAATCTGGCATGATCAAATGTGATTTAACAAAAACAAAGAAGAAGAAACATAGCAACAACTGGAAAACACAACACGCAACATGGAAGAGGACATACAAGAGGAGGGAATGATGGTGTTCTTCAGACTATTTTTGACTATATACGCCTGCTTCCTTGTTCCTCAGTCAGCTTGCTTTTTGATTGGCTACCTTCAGTTCCACGTCACAATTCACGGAGTCGTGACTTGGGAGTCATCAGTTTTCCCCACACACGAAGATTTTTGGTCGTAAATGTTGAACAAGTTTAACATGTATGATTGTTGGCCCCGACCCTTTTTGGAGCCGGTTATCGGGACAAATTCGCTCTCAACACACGTCAGACCACAGGATAATCTTATAAAACATAAAAAAATCTGGCGTTTGCTGTCCTTGGTTGGGAAAGGGGAAAATCGAGACAAAAACTGCCTGGTTATCTGTGTGTACCCCGCTTAATGCAGATTAGCACAGTGCCAGATTGTGCACAGACACACCTGATGAGGGTGAAGGGATTTTACACAGAAACAACAGCCACAGCTTATTACTGTAATGTGGCAGACAGTGTAGTGGAGGTTTTAAGCATGTGTTTTTCTCCGGAAACAGTAACACTGACAAAAGAGACAGAAGAAAAAAAGAGTAGAAGAGGAGTTTTCTGGAGTAAAATTGAAGGAGTTACTATTTTAGTCGTCAAACATCCTTTAAATTGTCCAAACGTCCAACCTGTTAGTAAAGGGACTGTTGTGGACACTGAGGTAAATACAAGAGTTGAAGGCATGTTCCAAGGCTAAAACAAAGAACATGGCATGGCACCCACTCACTCATTAGTTGGCAGCTGTAACACTGAGTTTTGACTTTCACAATCCACTCATGACCAAACCTAATCACAGCTTTCATTTATTCTACAGGGTTATAAGGTTGTTATGTTTTTAGTATCACAAATATAGAGGACACATTGTACATAACTTGCATCTGCTACAGAACCAAGAGGAACACTTTGTTTTCAGTGTCATTAAGCTGAGGGTTTCAGACATTTCATATCAAAATTCTTGGTGTAACAGATGCAAAAGTCACTGCTTAAAACCTTTTTAGCCCGATCAGCCCGCCCGCGGGCCAAAAAAATTATATTAATATTCATCTACTATAAAAATATAATAAATCAGAACAATGGATTTTTTTTTTTCAACTTTTGCTCAAAGTTTAGACCCTAATGTTAATAAAAGTACATCAAAAGTGTATTTTAGTGCAAACTTTAATGTTCAAACATGATTTTTAATCTTTGTGGGGTGAAATATACGCTATTAAAAATCTCCAACACGAACAATTATTTTATGCATATCATCGTCAATCCAGCTGGAAAAAAAAAAGGTGAGGATAAAAAATTCTAATTTCTCTTTTAGTTTGTTACAGTTTACTCAGGCGTAGTAATAGATACAATATTTTAGACAATGAGAATAGATTCTGTGAGGTCTCTAAATGTCCATAAACACCAAGAACATCCATATGAACCTTATTATTGTGGAGTAATTCCTCATTTACTTTGGGTATGTCTTTTTAGGCATTTTTCCCCTGAAAATATGGTCAGGGTTAAACAGGTTAATATATCCCAGTTTGAGTCATACTGAGCCTACTGGTCATTTGAAAACACTAGCTGTCTATACCGAGAGGCAAGGACCTCAGGTCCAAAATGAAATCTTAAATTTGTAATATCGCAGATGGTACCTGGGTTGGTTCTAAAAAGCCCTAGCTCTAATAGGCTTACAATGAACATCTCTCTAAAAGTATTAATTCACTGTTTTCTAGGAGTCATCTTGGTCTCAGTTGTTTAAGAAATGATTTGATGGTCCATCCTCAAATGTTTACTATGTGAATTAAAGCTCAGGTCAACAGAAGGTTTTGATGTCCTGTTTAGGGCTTTGAGTCCCAGGTCTTTATGACTTGATGCCTGACTGCCGAGTTGCAGCTTATTGAATAAAATGCAACTATTTCTGACTGACATCTCTGCAGTACTAGACTTAAAGGAGTGATATTTTGTTTTTTTAAAATGGAATTATGCATTTTAAAACATTTCCCTGTGGTCTACATAATGAATAATGGATTGGATTTCTATAGCGCTTTTCTGGTCACTCAAAGTGCTTTACATTATTGACCCATTATTCATTCGCTCTCACATTCTTCCTCTGGTGGTGGTAAACTACAGGGTGTCCCATAAGTCTCCATACATAGGAAAAATAAACGTTTCTTGACATAAACCATTTTTATTTATATAATATGCTCTATATGACTGCCATTTTGTTGGGAACAAATTGATCCAAAACACTTCCTGTTTTTTTGAACTTGATAATAAGTTTTGCCACAGTGTCATGTGTGATACTCGTTCCATGTTTTCTGTTAAATGCGCTTGCAACCATACGACTGCTTGCTGAACCGGCCATCAGGATGATTTCAATTCGTTGCTCTTTATTCAAATGCATTCTTTGGGTTATCTGAAATATAAAGAAATACATGTTAGAGCCATATATGTATGGAATGTATTATGTCTCCTATGTATGGAGACTTATGGGACACCCTGTACATTTGTAGCCACAGCTGCCCTGGGGCAGACCAACAGAAGCGTGGCTGCCAATTTGCGCCTACGGCCCCTCCGACCATTCATACACCAGTTTGAGTGGCACTGGAGGCAAAGAGGGTGAAGTGTCTTGCCCAAGGACACAACGGACTGACTAGGACAGAGCGGGATTCAAACCGCCAACCCTTCAGTTATTGGACAACCCACTCTACCATCTGAGCCATGGCCGCCCAAATACACAAATAAATGTACCAAACACTAATAAAAGTCGGTTTAGCAAAGTATGAGCCCTTTAAAGAGACTCGACAGTATGACTTTGTTTCACAAAACTGGATAAAGTTTACAGTTTTACAGATCTATCAGTATGCTGACACCTAGCATTAGCTCACCTCTGACCCCTCAGGCTCCGACTGCTCCACCCCTTTTATCCAAATATGGCTGCATTTGAATCTATAAAGCCAGGATGGTGACGGCCATATTGCAAACTACTGGTTCCAAAGCAGCTCATAAAGGAATGGGTGATGCCACACTATATCTGTCTGATTATATGATATGGTACAATACGGTAGAGAATGGTACGGTATGGTACAATATGGTATGCCTTATTTTATTATTTATTTATTTATTTATTTTATTATTTCTTTACTGGTGTACAGGGCATATCTTGTGTTCATTTATTTGGAATGACAAGATGCCAAACAAATTAGCATAAGATATACATTAATTTGGAGAAAATTGTCTGTCTTCTACAATTGCTCTTTGTTTTCAGCAGTGCCTCCTTCATGTACAACTGTCACAGTCATGCAGAGCACAAAAACGGGTTGAGACACGTTTTATTACTGCATTAAACATCAGCACAAATGGCTAGACAACTGCAATCCTACATAGCTCATGTTACACAAATCATTTAAATGTGCCCCTAAAACTGGATAACATTAACCTTGGTTGGCGGTATTATAAGGTTTAGGAGGATCTAATAGCAGAAATGGTATATAATATTCATAATTATATTTTCATTTCAGTGTAATTACAAGAACATTGGAACAGTTCTTGTTACCTTGGAATGAACCATTTATACCGACCAAGGTAGTAGAACTGCTTTATTTTCCCTTCTTCGATACAACACACAGTGAAAAATGATATCCCTTGTCGCAATAAACTGCTATTCACTGCAAAAAAGGAATATATGACTTTAGATAAACTGACTTAAATTTTGAATATTTCTCTTGAAAGATCATTTTTAGATTTTAGATTTATGTAGACTTAATCTTGTTAAGATTATTTGACTCCAAGAATTTTCCACTTGAGCTACTCCACTTGGATATTAAAACTAATTTTAAGCAAACAAAACAAGCTCCATTGTTGGGGGATGAGTATGGCAGACAATAACTGTTTGCCCTCAAGACATTGCTACTTGTTTTATGCAGTTTTGCCTATACATATCTATTGAGTCATTACATGTTCATAAAACCATATTGTGGCATGTTTGCCGCAGTGCATTGTCGTAAATGTGTTATTTTTATATGTAAGAATTCAGCGGGGTTGTTGTGTTAGTATTAGCTTTGACTTAATATGTGTATGGCAATGTTTATTGGCTTTTTTGTTTATTTTTTTTGTATTTTTGTAATTTGTAAAGTTGCACCCTGAGTGAGAGCCATAGGCAGAGCAATTGCTATCCTGTTGTGATTAGTATACTGTATTACTTCTTGCTAGTCAAAATTCAAAGCACAAATTGTGCCCATATATGTCACATAGCTAACTTTCTGCTTAGCTTCCACCTATGCAACAATAAATAATAAAAATACTTAACACCAATGATTCCCTACCTTTATAAGCCACAACACATATTTAACACCAGAAAAATTACAAGGCACACCATCAAACAAAAATGTCACAAAAAGTATATTTATTGAAATACAATATAAATCTAGTCTTGATTTACTTACTCCGTGTGAAACCTGGGCCTGTTTAGTTGAACAAAAAGCTGATATTCTTGCACAAATCTTCCTCAAGCGCTCTGAGGGTTCGTGGGTAACTTGCTAATCCTTGCATCGCTAGTGGGGGGGCTTTATCAACAGAACGCACCACATTGGGGCCAGTTCACTTTCACTTTTATTTTGCAAAGGGAAACAGGAGACTGTTGTGGTAGAGTGGATCATTGGTGCATGCAGTCGTATAGATAATATACAATGTAGATAACATTTTCCTATTTTAAGAAAACTTGCATATAGCACTTCCAGATAATTGTACTTGAAATAAGACATTTAACCCAATAATGAGTTTAATTTTCTTATTTTTGTACAGGCCTTTTTTGTAGTGTTGTCAAAGGGAGTTAAAAAATAACGTCATCTTTATCAGTACTTTGGTGTAACATACCTTGGAGTTGTTATTCCAGATGGTTGGTTGACCACTGTCAGACTCCAGCATATCCCTTTGCCTTTGTGTTAATGTTGTCTCCCACTAAGAAAACTACCATACTTTCTGGGCTATAAGGTGCACTGGAATATAAGCTGCACTTGACTATAAGCCACAGGTGTCCACATTGTGACATGAGCTATTTACACAGAAAGATGGTAAACAGAAAGATTATTTAAATATTTATTTCCATACCTTTACTGCTGTTTTCCAAACAGTGCCTGTAACATGGCAGTAAAACGGCAGGAACACAGCTGGTTAAAAAAAACAGAAAAGTCATTGATCTCTATATTCATCTTCCTTCTGCTCATTGAAACCACTGCAGTCATCTTCTTCAGTGTTGGAGTTGAACAGCCACAAAGGCTCTGTCACACACCTTCTGTCTCTCCTCCATTGTCGCTCTCAATGGCACTTCCATGCTGCAGCTCTATTTCCTTCTTAGACAGACACATTAATTGCTTTTAACTTAAAAGCTGCAAAATATGTATTTCTACATGTGTTTTCCATGATGAGGGTTTGTGCATGACACACAAAATGACTGTTAAAAGTTAAGCTTAAAACTTCTCCTCTTCATCACCTCTTCCACCTGTCTGTCTCACTTTTGCACTTCCTGCTAGAGCGCCCCCTGGAGGCCATTAGCCTGTATAAATCTATACTCGAGCTGCATCGCTATATAAGCCGCAGGGTTCAAAACGAGAAAAAAGTAGCGGCTTATAGACCGGAAAGTACGGTAATCACAGTCAGCAGTAGTTGCTGCAAATACCACCAAACATCACCACATCCCCAATGGGTCAGCACCACCTGTTTCACAGATGTGTGAATTAATGTTACTGTGTAATTTTCTGGTGTCTGGCACATATTGCACTTTTTAATTACCAGAGTGATATAGTTAAATGGCAGCAGATGTGCCTTTCATAATAATAAAAGCAAAAAAAATAAAATATTGGAAGAAATAATCTCGCATTCACCTTGGAAAAATAAAAATCACGACTGTGGACATGAGAAGTGGTATTGAATCTGGTAATAAGGGTAAATCCTCCTCTGTTGTGCTGAGTGTTTTATTTCTGCTGATTTCATTGACTGCTGCAGTCACTGGAACAAAGCTCATCAGATGGATGGAATTTGCTGCTTTGTTGAAACTGCAACTTTCCAATATCATCAGTGGAGAAAAGCCTCTTAAATCTTACACCCTCAGGGAATAGAGTTAATTGTTCATTTAACAAGCGATCCAAATAACTCCAATTGATACTAAAGCCCTACATGCACAGGACAAGTCCAACATCAGGACACGTGGTGATTTGGAAATTAACATATTTACTCTAGCTGTTCATCATGTCATTCATCTAATCATTATTTAAGAGAGTCTTTTGAAAGATTTAGGCTTGTTCTTTCAGTAAATGCCCATACTAAATCACAACATAGGCCTCTTGATCTACCTAAAACAAACTACGTACCTAAAAAGCTGTCATCATCAGTGCAGCCTCCATAGTCCTTCACCAAAAAAACTGTAATTGTGAAGTAAATATGAATCCCACATCAAGGTTGGTTTTCAGGAGAGTAATATCACCACAGGACATGTTAGCTGAAATATGGTAGGTAATTTGCATGGGAAGGTTTACTTTCCAAATGACAGACATTTAAGATTTGGACAGGATTAAGATCGCAGATGACCGCTGCAGTTAGTACACAGTACCAGAGGTCCACAGGTAGTACCAGTCCCATGTCAATCAGTCTTAAAGGAGTGATATTTTGCTTTTTTTTTTTTTTTTTTAAATGTAATTATGCATTTTAAAACATTTCCCTGTGGTCTACATAAACTGTAAATGCTATGTTTGGGTCTGAATTCTTCATTAATTCAATTCCACAGGTCCATCTTCAACCCTAGTTCTGAGTATTGACACGAGAAAGGTCGTTTTGAACGCTGGCCCTTTAAATGCAAATGAGCCACTTCAGGCCCCACCCCCTCCAGGTTGTTGGCTGTGCTGCTCTGTCCCATTCAACCAACAACTGAACATTTTAGGTAATCAGCTCGAAGTTTGGACATATTTTCAGCTACAACCACTGCTGCTGACAAACAATTATGTCATACTCGGAGAAATGTTCGTCGGAAGTTTGGACCTTATATGTGCAAATGTCGTGATGTAACTAGTTATAGATGTGACAAATGAAGCAGGAATTAAAACAGGTTGTAGAAATCCACTCTACTTTTGCCAAAATGAGTATAAAGATAGCTTTGCAGCACCTGGAGGGTTCAAATTCAAACTTTATGAACTATTAGGGTCCAAATACACAAATAAATGAACCAAAGACTAATAAAAGTGGGTTTAACAAAATATGACCCCTTTAAAGAAAGTGTGTAGTTATAAGATTTTAAATCAGAGAAATGTGCCATAATGTCACAATAGGGTAATGCATTATTTTTCACATACGCAGTACATTTCTAGTGTGTTTGTTCATGTCACATCAAAGCTCAATGATCCATTTACTGCCATGACAGCTGAAGTAATTGGTCCACAGAGGTTTGTTCTAGTGCGTATAGTGAACAGGATGGTAACAGAGGAGTCTATCTGATGCTCTGCTGCCAGGTAAACCTAGTAAAACCCAATATGTACTCTGCCTCTGGCAAAGTTCGAGGGTGAATAATAGCTGGGCTGCGTACGATAGGGAGGCGCCGCTGTGGCTGCTCATGGATTTTACAGATTACCTTTGGGGTCCATTTGCACCCGTAGATCTGTGCACGGTTCGTCCCTTCAGTTGGTCTCTTTTTTGTTTTCCATGTCTGACTCTTTCTCCCAGGGTTCATTTGCACATTGCTTTAGGCTGGGATTGCTCTCTTTGCTGCTGAGGGATTCATCACTGCAGGGAGGTTGTCAGCCGTACCCCCAAAACACTAGACATTCAGTGGCAGCAAAAACATGAACTGGACCTCATTATTCAACAATTGTCAAATAAAAAGGATCCAATGTGTCATAATTTATCAACTCAGGACTCAGGTTACTGATGGCATTTAAAATCTTCTAGTGTTATTCAGGGCAGGCACAACAGAGAAAACAAGAGGACACCTGGGTTTTGAATTTTTCTGTTTATTTTCACAGCCATTAAAATTAGATGAGTAGGTGAAGTGCATACAGGTTAAGAACCACAGATCATTAATGTGTACGAAAAAGTTTCAGTGTCAGTGGATTTACATCTACGAACACTGTAGGGACATTTGGAGGTGTTTATTTTGTTTTCCTTGAAAGTTGTGTGACACAGGAGCAGGGATGGAGAGAAAGGACATGTTTAAGAATACCAGACTAAACTCATGAAATCACCTTGTATGTCACACCAGTTTTTATGGCATTTGGCGTGTCATACGTACGCATTTTCATCATTCTGTACGTTTTTTATCGCCATTTGATCATGTGTCAATGTATGCCAAGATCTCCGGTTTACATGTCTGTAACTGCTAACGCTAACCCAAACCCTAAACCTAACCCTAACCCAAACACTAATCACGTGGTATTTTACTCAGCGTGAACATACACACGGAAAGCTTATAATGCGTACAGATAACACGCCAATTAAAAGTGGTGTGTTATCTGTACGCAATTCATGTAATCACATTGAGAATACAAAATAAATGGATAGAAACAGTACTTTTTACAGCGGCAAGGTTAAAAATGTGAAGATATGTCATAACATTATTATTAATTTGAACCTGCTGGAAGGAAAAATAACTACGATGAGGTTATGAGTTATGATGTGATGAAAAGAGCAGAGCAGATGAGTGAGTAGCTGTATTTAACTTTTTGCTGTTTGTTTTTTTTGTTTGGTTTAGTTTTGTTTTTTTGCATTTTTATCATATTTGACTCAGCAACAAAACCATGAAAGATGGTCTTTTGCTGTCAAAAATGTTTATACTTACTGCACTTAACAACAGAAATGAGCAACTCCACAGTTGGAGGGTGGAATGAGTGGGGATCCATGAGGGGTTGAAACTGAACTGTCTCCTGAATTATTGTGAACATGCTACAGAAACTAAGCACGGTGTTTCTTTTTTTGAATCTCACCTCCAGAAAGACTGATTTGAAACCATCGCTGGTACGACTTAATCTGCTGATAAACTGGTCAGCTACAGCAGCATCCTGACAGACAAACATGAAGACAGACAAAATGAACCAATAACATCATCAAACGTGAATGAAGGCTAACCAGAAGCAAAAAAACAAACACCCTGTCATCCTGTCTATATGATGGGATCCATGGCACCAACAGGAAAGTGGCTATTCAACTTATAAGTTTATTAAACACCAGTGGTGTTGTGGTCCCTGGAGAAGTGGGTATACTCTCAATTTTTGGCTTCTGAATGTAAACGTATTCAACATGAGACAAACATAGGATAACGTTAGCCTTTCATAATGTTAACCTACTCACACAGTTTAACTAATGGTGACAAAATCTCTCCTGCAAATGTGCAGTCATATGGCCAGTAGTTTAAAACAGTGACGCATTCTGAAACCACCTTAAAACTTACCTCAGAATTATGTATTCCATGAAAGTAGGTTCTCTTGATACGTGCCACTCATTTGAAAGACGTTTATTCTGCTTTTCTCCTTCGCATTTCCAATAATGACGCATCTTTTAAAGAGACATGCAGTGACCTGTCCATCAACTGGGGTGGAACTGGCACCTGAGGTGTCCAATCAGGTTCCAGAGGTGGCCGGTGCTAGTGAGCAATAGTTTCCTCAGCATGACCCACCCTACTCTGCCTCCTGTTGGCTCATGCTTAAAGTTAACCAATCTAATCAGTGAAGGCAGTGAGTACTAGCCAATTAGAAGCAGAGTAGGGCGGGTCATGGCTCCACCATCCTAGGGGAAAACATGGGCAATTCGGCTCAGATACTACTGAATGGTGTGCATCAGAGGGGGGATTTAGAAGTGGGTATACCCAATGCTGACTGAAAAATAGGTGGGTATACTCTGTATACCCCCTTATACCCTGGATTACACCACTGTTAAACAATTTATATTACAATGATCGATCTGTGAGATATGTGAGCTGACAGTTAACCTGCACGTCATGGGGACAAGTGACAGCTGTTTAAAATGACCACAACATTTCCCTTTTCCAATATTTTCTGATATTTATACATTATGTGGTTCCATTTAACATCATGCACAAATTCTGAAGTTGCTTTTTAAATATGAGTGTATTAACATGCAGGGGCGTTTCAACTAATGAATACAGGACACATAAAACACCACTAGAAATATATATAAACACATGTAATAAGATGCATATTTTATCATGTATAAATGTTTTTTACAGAATATACTTAAGTTGTGCACACATACACAAACACACACATTACACAATGATCAGCACATCCCTCCAGGTCACCCACAGCCGTCTGGACAATATCATTATAGTGTTGTTTGGCAGCAGTAAGTGCTCCATTATGTCTTGTTTTCAAAGGTCGTGAGTGCATTTAAACACCCAAGCCGACCTGGCTCCACACCCTGTTCACGTGAAATCTCTCAGTGTTCCTTTACGCATTGCTCTCTGTCCTCTGTTACTGTCTGTCTTCATCTGAGTCTCCAACTGGCACTCTCTCACCATTTTTTTAGCTGGAATTAGCACATCCAAGACAGGCAAAGCATTACTGTGTGCTGCTCACAATGGTAAAATTGGTCCTGCGTCAAAGGAACAGTTTATCACTTGGTACAGAAAGATAAGTATGAAGATTACAGACAGGGATTAAATAGAAATCAGGCTCTGAAGTTTAAAAGTACATCCGCAAGCTCCAAAACACATTTTCACTTTGTGTTACTTGTACTGACTTCACTTTGGTGTTCGCTGAAGTATTTCTATCAGGCATCCTTTCCCTAACATCCCACTTCAGATATTCACTTCAGTTTTGTCTAAACATCTCTTTGTCCATGGTTTGTCTTGTTTGCAGATAAAACAAATATGTCTGAGTTTAATAATGAGAAAACAGCATCTGTGATGGTCTGGGGCTTCATCGGTGTCCACATGGCTGACCTCTATATGTGTGAAGGAACCATGGATGTGAAAGCATTAACTGATTTTTACAGTCATATGCTGTCCACAAGTCAACATCTTTTCTCTGAAGTGTGTGGTTCTTTCATCAGGATGATGGCAGGCCTCATTCTGAACCAGATCCATCAGCATGGCTTCATAATCACAGAGTTCTGGTACTGCACTGTCTGGTCTGCAGTCCATTACACTACACTATTGGTTAATTATAAATAATGATATAATAATGTGATGTTTTGCTGGTGATTAACATGATTTTATTACAATGATTGTTCAGTTTGTGTTATTGCTTGCTCTTTTTTACTGCCATTGGTAGACAGTTGTGTTGTGATCTCATGAGACTATGTAGCTGAGACAGTCAGACTTCTGATCTGTGACTGACTTCATACTATTTGAATGCCAGAACCTTCATAAGATTTATACCTTTTTAAAAATTGGTCCAGGATAAAATAATTGGCCGCAATCTGATCTCAATGCCTTTGGAATTAATAGAATAGCATCTGCCACTAGTCTAGTGGGACAGTGGAGAAACCCATGGCTTAAGGTTTCATTTGTCCATCCATCCATCCATCCATCCCTGAACCACCTCAGCTGGATCCTCTTGGTGTGGAGGAGCAGTGGCTCTAGTCTCTTTCAGATGGCTGAACTCCTCACCCTGTCTCTAATGGAGAACCTAGTTGCCCTTTGGAGGAAACTTGTATTCAGGAGCTCATTCTTTCAGTCACTACCCATAGCTTGTGACCATACGTCAGTGTTTTTCAACCTCAGGGTCAGGAGCCCATGTGGGGTCGCCTTAAATTCAAATGGGGTCACCTGAAATTTCTAGTAATTGATAAAAAAAAAAAAAAAAAATAATAATAATAATAAAAAAAACAAATAAAAAAAAAAAACACAATTACTAATAAAAAAATATATGGTGAGTTGAGAGAGACAATCCCAACCCATAAAAGACATGACAAACTCTGAAGCTGAAATTAAAGCACTGTGGTGCTGTTTATCTTTCAAATGTCCATTGTGGTCAGTTTCAGATGCTGCAGCTCTTTCATAATTCATAGTTTGAGTTATTGTTTGTTCAGTATTAATTGTCAGCCTTGTAAATCCAAGCTGGACTGACTGTACATATCCTGACCAAGGAAAATCAAATTCTTTGTGCAGTAATCTACACCTGGCTTTACTGCCTCCGTCCATAATAATATACATTATATAGATTAAATGTCAACTAAAATTAAGGTTTATTTGCAACATAGTATAGCAAACTATTACATGATCAAAAACAAATTAATTTTAGCAAAAAAACAGTCGCTGTTTTGAATGTGTGGGATCACCAGAAATTTGTGATGTTAAAATGGGGTCACCAGCTAAAAAAGGTTGGGAACCACTGCCATACGTGATGGCGGAAACTTAGCTTGGCTGGTAAATCGAGTGTTTATATACACAATTTGTCAATCAGGGATTAAGTGTTTGACTCAATGAGGAAATCCATGTGTCAAGCAAGTTCTACCCCAGACAAAAAACATTTATGTATGGTATGACTGAATACAGTTTCAGGCAATTTAATTATTAAAAAACTATTCCAATGCCTTTTTCATGTTTATATTGGCGCTTGGGTCGAATTAATGTGTTATAAACACATCTAAACCTATAGAGAATCCTATGAGATGCAGATACAGGACATGGGTCATTTCTCATTTCTAAACTGTCTCTGTCTGTGATACGATAATAACTACCACCCCAGGGCTCATCATAATCACCTTACTCAAGCTTTACCTTTTGTGACAACCCCTTAATTCAGCCATATATACACACTTTTTTGAGGTTCAAACTGAATTCTCACTAGAAGTAATTACAGCTTTATATTCATCTCTGTAATTATACCCTTAGTAGCTGCCCTGCACCATCCACCAGAGCACAGGACCACTGAATCAAATGTTTTCTGTTCAGGGATCATGGTTATCTTTTCTTCTTTCGTCTTTCTTTTTACAGGAGGGAGCAATTAAAGTTGTTTCACAACGTACCCTTTAGAACAGTTCACTTTAAAACTATATTCAGTGTGGAAGAAAGAATTGTATCTTTTTAAACTGAGATGATTAAATCCTCTAACATTCACAGTTGCACAAAATGAGTTGCTGCAATCATAATGTATTTTTAATAACCTTGTCTTTCATAATGGATCTACTCATTTTCCCAGTAGAATCATATTTGGTCTGAAATTTTGTGGAGTAAAATTAGGATATATAATGAAAAAAACTGTCATAATGAAATCAATCAATAAATAATGGCTTCTTACATGATCCTCTGACATGGCTTCATGCTGTTATACAGAACTAAACAAACACATTTTTTATTAGCATTAGCAGGTCAGTCAAAGTAATAGAGTGATGTCTCATTATTTCTGTAAATAAAATGAGGAAGATTAATATGTGATTCATAAAATACAATTAATCTGCCTCAGCACTATGTAAAAACTGACCTAGATAGGAGTATAAACCCTGCTTTGATGAGAATGATAAATTCTGTTATTTAAATCTGTTCATGTGACAAAAAGACTTTTAGGACAGGGTATACAACTATCTATTTATAGTGACAACAAATATGGTCAAAACATGATTTTTATTACATTCAACAAAAAAGAATGACCAAACACAGTGGATGGATGGATGGATGGATGGATGGATGGATGGACATTTTTATTTAATACATATTTAGATTTATTATTAGTGTTTTATTTTTATATTTAATTAATATTTATGTCAATGATGTATTATTTCTGTTTTTCTAAATTTATTTAATTGCTTTAAAAAAAATGCCACCACACTCTAAGACCGGATAAGTTGAGTTTACTTAAAAAATCTCAGGTAACTCGTTGCCTTTAAAAATGTAAGTAATGAGTAATGAAAACTTGAGTGTATTAAACTTAAATGCTTGATTTGAATGGAATTGCTATTTTAAGTGCAACAAACTAAATGCCAAGTTAATTTAACTTAAAATGTCAGTTGCCTTGTATAATCATTATTAGACTTAATATCATCAGTTCATTGGACTCAATTCCAAGTTGATTTAAATTAAAATTAGAGTGGGCAGGTAGGACTGTTCATAGAGGGAAGATTATTAGAATAAAAAGGCTACAATGAAGAGTATGGTGTAGGCCTGTTCAATATGAAAGGTGTTCTGAGATGCTCCAGGATTCAGCACTACATGAATGAAACTGACACCAAGGCTTTGCAAAATAGAAGATTTGTGCTGAGAATTATGAGCATTTTTAAGCTGTGCTTTAGTGTCAGAAGCAGAGCCAGGAGCCAGTGGTGATGAGGGGATTGTTCCTGTCAGGATGGAAGGAAAAGGTGAGCTGTTAGAATACACTGTGAACAAGCATTAGTTCCAGTAAAACCACTTTCTATACCCAAACCATAGTCCTGACCTGTTTTATTTTTGATCATTAAAAGTGAGACAGTAAATACACAAAGCCCACAACTGAAAGGCAATAGCATAAAGTAATATCAAATAAGCCTGCATATTTTGCCAATTTAAATATGTTAATTGGTTGAGTAAGTCAAAATGTCTGTAGATATTATTTTTTATTGTGATCCAGGTGCAGGCGAGTCTAGGGAAACTGGAGGAAGTGTGAAAGGGAGAGCAGAGTCTACTGATGACAGAGGAGCAGCTCAGCAGCACAACCCTGAACCACTAGGCACAAATGACACAGATGAAGATAACATGTAAGGTTAGAATTGCATGATTTTAATAATAATCGGTCGTGATCTAAAGTGGGCCGGTCTGAGGTATGAAACTCCAGGGCTGAAAATGAGTCTCAGTCCGGCCCTGGTGCTGATGTCAGCATATCAATTGCCTCTGTATATGTGCCAAGTTTGAAGTAAACTGAAACAAAATTGATGTTTTTATAGACATTTGAAATTTAACCCATTATAACTAACCCTTTCATGCATGAATTATAAGAACCTTAATCAAAATTTTTTCCTGAGTGTTTTTATTCCTCTTTAGGCATGAAAAAAACAATGCGATTGAAAAATTTCCTCTGAAAAATAAATTAAAAAAGAAATAAAATAAAAATTATTTAAAAAATTCAAGAATACATTAAAAAAATAATGAAAAAAAAAAAAAATCTTATGAACCTATTTTTCATTAAGTTGCAAAAATGTCCACTTAGCTGGACACCACACGTTTAATTTTTGATGCACAGAAACATGTATTTACTGATAAACTATGTGAAAACTATGGGGAGGGCTTGTGACTCTGGGGGTTTATGCTCAGGAGAGATCTACATAATGTTACTAATTCATGTCAGAAAAGATATGTAGTGTCTTAAAACTTTAATAAACATATGTGTAAAAAAAACAACAAAAAAAAACAACAAAAATAACAACAAAATCCATGAATATACAAGAGAACAGCTATAGAATAGCTGTCCACTGCAGTGACCAGTATGCATGAAAGGGTTGAATAAAAAAAATATAAAAAATTTGAACTTTGACCAACTTTTCCCAAAATGTAACCACATCTATTCTGGGTCGCTGATAATCTATAAACCCAATTTGGTATGAATTCAACCAATAGTTTTGCTGCTACAGACATTTGAAATTTCACCCATTATAAGTAAATGGGGGGGGGGGGTTAAAAATTAATAAACAATTTGAACTTTGACCTTCCCAAAAAGTAATGAGATCTATTCTGCGTCACTGGCAATCTATAAACCTAATTTGCTATGAATTCACCCAATAGTTTCACTGCGAGAGTGTTTACAAACAAATAAAACAAACAAACCAAACCAAAAACAATACGCCCTTGCCTCTCCTTTGGGGTAAAAACATCAAGCCAGTTGGACTTCAAGTCTCTAGGCTCCGATAGTGATTTAAATCTAAGGATAGACACTCCTGTTCAGATCATTTGAGGAAACTATCCTTAATTCTCAAACAACAGCAAAGACCTGAGGGAACGTAGATGCACCTTTCACACCAGGTTGAAAACATCCACTGGTCAACACATGCTACCTTAAAGAAAACACAGACCTCACACCCCTCCCCATTTGACTGTTTGCAGGTCACTGCTTCGGAGCTAAGGGCAAATCTGTGTCACCTCATCCTCTGGAGAAACAGAAGAGACCCACTTCCATCTCATAGACTCGTCCATCCTGTCACAGTATGTCAGGACACAGGGTTTAGGGTTGATGACCTTCATGAGACTGTGGATGACAGGAAGGAGCTGGAGAAGTGTTATCCAAGGAGTCTCAGCTGAGCCTGAAGAGTACAGATGACATGGATTCATATCATTATAGCAAAAACAGTTTCAATAGGATTTGGTTCTATAAGTCTATATGATGTTGAAGTGGATAGCCGAAATGACTTAATATGATTTCATGAGCTGAATCTGAGGATAAAAATTTAAATTAACAATGAATTGAAAACAAAGACTAAACCCTTTAACCCATTCGGACCCAGTGTTACTTTTGTGTCAGTTCCAAAATGAATTTTTCTCTTTATTTAATCTTTCTTAAGTGATTTGTCACCATTTATTATAGTATTATCATCTGTATTTTGCATTTTTTCAGTCAAAATCAGGTATTTCCTATATGTAATTAACTGATCACATAGATGTTCATAAAAGCTCAGATTCAAGTTCAGGGTCATTATATTGAAAAACAAAGAAAACTGAAGAAAAAGTGACTTCTTCAGTAAAATCTATCATTAACTGAACATAAACCAAGTGTGTCCATCCACTGTCATTGATCCAACTCCATGTCATGGTCTGTGCCTGTGTGACCCTCAGCTCCTCCTTCTCATAGTCATCATTATCATCATCAGACTCACCTGCTGGCGCTGCGTGGCTGCAGCCAATTACCTCTGGCCTATTTAAGGATTAGGTTTGCAGCCATGCAGCGCTGGTCCATTTCTCCTCATTCCTTTCCATAGCCCGGACATTTTTTCCATATTCATCTACGGCCTCAGTTTCAGGTTTTGTATGTTGTTGTTTTTTTCTATGGACTCTGATTTAGCTTATGTGTTAGGTTTTCGTTGTGTTGTTTTCAATTTTTGTTAAATAAACTTATTTTTTCCCTTCAGTTCCGTGCATTTGAGTCCTCTCATTTCCCCTTTGTGTCACTCCATGGGTTTTACTGGTGAATCAATGTTGTAGAAGATGACAGTGTTTCTACGTTCACTGCGGAGCCTCTGAACTTCCAAATGGATCATATCTGATGATCATGAAAAGATGAATAACTGCATTTTTACGTAAATTATTCACATATACTGTTAGGATTAATGGATCAACAGGTATTAATTATTTAAAATGTGTGGATGGTTTTGGTCATCAGTAGATGTTTGGGTCTTTATGGGTTAAATCATTTTATCTGAGAAACACTTCCGTAGTGGAGTCCTGTTTTTGCTTATCAAAGATTTAATTAATCTTACATTTGTTTTTTGTTTCTGTCTGAGCTCTTAATACTAATATGATACACATTGTATCCCAGCTTGTGTCACTTTGAAAGGAATCATTAAAAATAGAAGATGCCGGTGAGGTTTTTTCCCTCACAGAGTCCATGTCATTTACTTTTCTTTTTTCTTTTGGATTTTTTCATGACTGAACAACTGCAATTTACGAGGGAGAGTCAAAATGTTCTCAGACAAATGTCGAAGACAAAGACTGTGTCAAAGACAGCCCCAGCAATTCTACAAAGAAGGAACCTATGAATGGAAACATAGATGTGTTTAGACTTTAATGGAACTCATGTGTTTTTAGATATTTTTACTATTTTTATCCTATTACTTATCTTATTGCTGTTACCTGAGTACACGTTTCGTTCTTTCATGTGCTACATTGAATGAATGACAATTAATGAACCTTGAACCTTACGTAGAAAAATAATGAGTTATTTTGATAAACTTTTTATTACATTTGTCGGAGAAGTTTTTGACTCTCCCTCGTACGTTCCCTTTGTTGAAATAATCTATGACTGTAGTCTCATTTCAGTTTTTGCAGTCATTTTCTTCTTAATACTCAGTTTGTAACTCTTTTTTTGAGAAGACTAAAGACTCACAGAGCTGCTTTAAGTTTTTTTTTGTTTGTTTTAGTAACCGGGGGTAAAACTGTGTAATGAGCATAAACAGCAGCATGCATCGTAACTGGGCAGACAAGAAAAGCCTGAGGGTCTGCTCTACAATACACAACTATCCAGTCTAATTGCTCTGAGCTGTGTGGGGGGGTGGGGTAGTTTTACAAGTAAAACCACTGTATCTGTTGAATTCGACATCTGTGTTGTGTTTTTAAGAAGCAAAAAGACCGACAACTGATGCAGAAATGACATTTTCTGTTTAAATGATCATTTTCTTCATGCAGTGTGATACTTTTTTCCTTCCTTTCATACTTTGTTGACTTAAAAGTTGTGACTGACAGCTCTAATGTCTTCATTTATAATTCTTCTTCACAGTTGGTTTTCTTGAGTTTTTAGTTTCCCTACAAACAAATCATCAGGTGGTCAAGTGTGGTACTAAAGAATGTAATAATGTAAAAAAAAAAAAAATGTAAAAAAATGTAATGTAAAAAAAAAAAAAAAAATGTTATTACACTTCAAGCATGGTTGATATGCAAATACTTGTGGCGTTAAATGCATGAAAGACTGCCCTGTAACTCCACAGATACTCTATAACCTGTAATTACTCCCCCCCCCCCCCCCAGTGGTGTAGTCCAGTGTATACGGTGGTATACGGAGTACACCTACTAATTTTTCAGTCAGTATGCGTATACTCACTTCTAAATACCCCTGATGCACACCATTCAGTAGTATCTGAGCCAAATTGCCCATTTTTCCTCCTAGGATGGTGAAGCTATGACCCGCCTTACTCTGCCTCTAATTGGCTAGTACTCAGTGCCTTCACTGATTAGATTGGTTAACTTTAGGCATGAGGACTGATGAGCCAATCAGAGGCAGAGTAGGGTGGGTCATGCTGAGGAAACTATTGCTAACTAGCACTGGCCACCTCTGGAACCTGATTGGACACCTCAGGTGCCAGTGCCACCCCAGTTGATTGACAGGTCACTGCATGTCTCACTGAAAGATGCATGATTATTGGAAATGCAAACAAGAAAGGCAGAATAAATGTTTTTCAAATGAGTGACACATATCGAGAGAACCTACTTTCATGGAATGCATAATTCTGAGGTAAGTTTAAAGGTGGTTTCAGTATGAGTCACTGTTTTAAACTACTGGACATATGACTGCACATTTAGAGAAGAAGAAATGTTGTCGCCAATAGTTAAACTGTGCGAGTAGGCTAACGTTATCAAAGGCTAACGTTATGAAAGGGTTACATTATGAAAGGCTAACGTTATGAAAGGCTAACATTATCCTATGTTTGCCTCATGTTGAATACACTTACATTCATGCCAATTCACCGGTTCTTTTTTGAGAACCGGTTCCCAGTAGCTTGATACCTTGGAATCGTTTGCCTGTCTGCTTAACGATTCTGCTTATCGATTCTGCCTTCGTTGTGCATGAGCGATGATGTCATACATTTGCTGCATTGTTTTGATCAGAACGTAGCCAACATGGCGTTGAGGCAGAAACGGTCTAAAAAGATGACACCAGGTCCACTTACTGTCAAAGCTTCCATGTTTTCAAAAGGGTGGAATCCCTCCAATATCCTCGAACATTTGTCCACAGCATGTGAATCTTTTACAGGAATGTCATTTATTTGATACACAGCATTGCTTGTGAATGTTGCGGCAAAGGGAACGCCAGGCCGGTTCCGGTGTGGGCAACAAACGTCGTAACTCCACAAATACAAGTTTCTGAAGGTAAGAAGGGAAAGGAAATGAGGTGCACAACAACGGGAGACAAACCGAGCCAAGTCGAACCAGTTCCACGTAGTAGAAATGCGGCAATAGAGGAATTAGTAAAGTGTCTCTAGTTTCACTTTCACTGTACGCCCCCCCCCCAATCTTAACGATTCCCATCCCTAGTGACCAGTAAAACCTACAAACTGCTCCTGATGAAGTCATGATAATTTTATAATAGTGAGTAAATACAACTGACAGATTTTGGGTGAACTAAGAGTAGTCTGACATGTCACTGTTTCTAAAATGGCATTTTTCTGGACTACTTAAAAAAAAAAAAAAAGGGGGGGGGGGGGGGGGCAAAAATTTTAAGTATACCCACTTCTCCAGGGACCACCACACCACTGCACCCCCTTAAGGGGAGGCAAAGGGTATTGTTTTTGGTTCAGTCTCTTTGCTTGTTTGTTAACACTCTAGCAACAAAACTATTGGTTGAATTCATACCAAATTGAGTTTATAGACTGCCAGTGACACAGAATAGATGTGATTTCAGTTTGGGAAAAGAAGATCAAAGTTCCAAGTTTTTTATGAATTAAAAAAAAATCCCATTTACTTATAATGAGCGAAATTTCAAATGTCTATAAAAACATCAATTTTGTTTCAATTTACTTGAAACTTGGCACATATATGGAGGCAGTTGATATGCTGACATCAGCACATGCATAGACATGATGACATCAGCTGGATTGATGCCAAAATAAGCGGCAATACATGCAAGGGGCAGAGTTTGTTGTACGTGACACCACTTGGTAAATAATTGATGTGACTGCCCCAAATGGAGGAGGATAACCCTGTTTTAAATATGACATTTGTATATCAAGATTTCAAAACCCTGTAGCTTGGAGGTGCTCAGAGATAAAGGTATACTGCAAATGAGAAATATATTGGGTATTACCCAAAGTCTATGATGGAAGTAAATTTTTTCATCTCATCTTGTGACAGGGTGGTGGCCATATTGGATTGAACTTCGAACATATTTACACAGAAGTTTTGTTTGTGTTTATCTTTTTTGTCATCTTATCCTCAAAATAAATGAACTTAAATATTAGTAGAAAGTAAAATGAAGTAAGTTTTAGTAGCTTTTTAGCCAAGCAGAAGAGTAGCCCAGTCTGTCCTTATCTAACCAAACTAAAACTATATAAACTTTACGTACTTACTAAACCAGCTCAGGACCACGCCTTTCAAACTTAGTTTTCACTTTTAAAAGAAACATGCCCTGAAATGGTGTTAGGACTGAAGGGGCACATTTCTGTCATCTATTGGTGGGAGGTGGTAACAAGATTTGGCAACTCTCTGGAAATATGGTTCTGTTTTATGGTCTGTGTTTCAGTTACGTTGCTTGTTGCAATATTGGGACTTCGGTGCTTAAAGGGTTAAGTATCTCCGTGTCTTGTCCATGAGTAGAGGAGGGATGGAGCTCAAGATTGGAACGGCATTCACAGTGATGTTGATGCTGTGCTGGTGTGTTGTGGTGAACAGGGAACTGAGCCAACAGACCAAGCTCTCAATTTTCCGGTCACTTTATCAGTTTCTAACCTCACCTACCTCACCTAGGGTCATGGGCTGTGGGTAGTGGATATAAGCGGCCATCCGTGAGAAGCTCAGAGTAGACCCACTGCTCCTCCACAGTGAAAGGAGCCAGTTGAGGTGGTTGTTAAGATACTCAGAGTTACTTGCAGTTTTCTCCGTGTTGCCCATTATTTCTGCACCAATCACTGAACGACAGTCATTCAGCTGAAGGCAGTTCAATCTAACCATTATCTCCACACCTGTGAGTCTGAGCTCAGGGCAAACAAAGACTTCAGGTTACACAATTTACCATAATTTACAAAAGTTACAGAAAAATGTGACTGGTGACTTGACTATGGTTCCAAGTTTTGGAGCAAAATACTTTTTATATATCTGTAGACATTTACATTTCTGTCTGCGTATTTACAGATCTAGGTCCATATGTACAGATTTGCTTCACATTAAGAAATTAACCCATAAAGACCAGAACAACCACTGGCGGCCAAAACCATCTACTGATCTAAACTTTTTAATACCTGTTTATCCATTAATCCTGTCAATACATGTAAATATTTGGTGTAAAATACAGTTTGTCATCATTTCATGGTCACCAGATATGACCCATTTGGACGTTCAGAGGCTCCGAAGTGAACGTGGAAACACTGTCATCTTCTACAACATTGATTCACCAGTAAAACCTATGGAGTTGGATCAATGACAGTGGATGGAGACACTTGGTTTATGTTCAGTTAATGATAGATTTTACTGAAAAAGTCACTTTTTCTTCAATTTTCTTTGTTTTTGATTTAAAAACCCTCAACTTTAATCTACATGATCAGTGAATTAAATTTAGGAAAATACCTGATTTTCACTGAAAAAATGCAAAATACAGAGGATCATGTCAAAATAAATAAAGATAAATCACTTAAGAAATCTAAATAAAGAGTAAAATTCATTTGGAAACTGCTACAAAAGTAGCTCTGGGTCTTTATGGGTTAAAGTATGCACTTACAAATCTTAATATAAGTGCATTTCAACATAATAATACACTTTAATTCTACACCAATAAAAACACAATGGTATGATGCATTTCTCTGCCAACCCGTTGAAGGTTTTGTGGATCTATACTTTTATTATGTCATTATTTAGCCATATTATATTTCTTTTAACCCTTGTATACACTCTTACTCTGTATAGTTTGCATTTTCCAAAGCCATCATTGACTCTGCTATTTCTGTAATGCCTCTTTTAAGATTTCTTTCACTTATGTTCAGTTTTTGTTTGGTCATAAAGGCTGAGAAGATGCTAGACAGTACCTCAGAGACAAAAATCAGAGATAAAGACAGAAGAATTAACCTCAAAGGGTTATAAATGCAGACGGGAGGCTAGAGAGGACAGCCAGAGAAAAGGAAAAAACAGAGCAGGAAGGAGAAATGATTGATGTGAAACACTGCTGCCGTGTCGCCTGGGTCCAATTAGAACACCATTATGGAATTGCTATAATGACGTGTCATTTAGTGCGCTGCACTCCTGCTCCGACCGTTGACGTCTCACCAGTCCAGAGGTCCATTATTTCAACGCCTTTCCCACTTCCTCCTGCAGCTGTGGACCTGGACAAAGGACAAGAACAAAGGCTGTGTGTGGGTGAAAGTTATTATTCTGAAGGCCGTGGCAGCACACTCAGATTAGGACCCACCCTCGAGGCCGTAATATTCATCACTGAACTTCTGCTGCCTCTGTTCAATATTGTTGGAGAAATCCACACAACTTATGTGACTGATTTCACACATCATACTTCATGTGCCAAAATAACAACAAAAAAATCCTACACTGTAAAATAGAACTGTTGTGCTAACATATTATTCTGTTAGAACTGATTACCTCACATGCTGTGATAACAAAAAAATACAAGTTAAAAATGTCTCAAATCTTAACTTGAAAATCCTTGTCTAGTTAACTTGGTAAAGTCTGTCAATTTAACTTCAGTGACAGTTCAGGAGAGCGGGGCCAGTAAAGCCCTGAGTCATCATGTTTTGGTGACGTGAAAGGGCCTTTTCTGGTCATGAACTTACCTGCGCTCTATCCTCCTGAGACCCAGCAATGCATTTTTGTCCTCTGTAGTGGACAAGAGGTTCATAGCTTTACTTAAAACAAACAGATAAATAAAAATGTCCACTGAAAAGGACATTATATAAAAAAAATTTAAAATGTATCTGAAAAAACTGTTGCATCATGCTGTTTCCAATTAAGGCAATTATTTAATGTAAAATGGTGAAAATGTTTACTTACTGGGTCTCAGGAGGCTATGCACCTTGTTTCAAAGCTGGGAATATATTTTATAACACACAAAATACATTTATTTTGTTTTAGAAAGTGTCTCAACTGTATGCACCTCCTTTGTTTGAAATTATGGAAGCAAAAAAGATTTTGAACTTTGTATTTTTTAAACTGGAATTGCTGCAGATGAACTATAATAACAATAATAATAGCAATTATTATTATTATTATTATTATTATTATTATTATTATTATTATTATTATTATTTGTAGTAGTAGTAGTAAGAGTTCGACAAACTAATAAATCTGTGTCCAAAAAACAGAGGTACACAACAAGGAACATTTCATTGAGACATCATGATGTACTGTGTGTTAGAAGAACATGTCTGTTTGTTCAGCCCTTTCACTCATGTTTTTAAATTGAAACAACACGTTACATTTTACAGTGCACAAACACCAAATGTATGTCTATTTTTGTGTTTGATTGTCTTAAATTGGTAAATAAAATCCCCATTTCTTTGTGTGTTTGAGACTGTGAAAAGCAGTTTACCTTAGTTACAGAGTTCTATTGCATGTTAGGGACAGATTGTAAAGGAGACTATACACTTCTATGTTAAAATAAATAAATGGTACAAGAGTCAGTGAGATGAACCAAATCCCACCCTAAAACAATACAGTGGATGGCTAGTTCTCATTAAACTCTCATTAGAATCGCCAACTGCTTTGTCTGTTTTGCCTCAGTGATGCTTCGTGGTGTACATTTCAGACGTCTTCTTTCCTTTCTGCTACACGAGGAGACTCTCGCTCCTCGGCACAGTGCAATAATGTGATGCTCAGGAAGATTGTTACCTGGGGACCCAAAGTTTGCGGCACACCAGCTCCCAGGCGATACAATCTACTGTAACAGCGGCCACCACAAACACACCATCTGTCTCTGTAATTCTCATTACCCTCTCTGGAAGAAAAGCAGAACTCCTGCAAACTCCCAACAGCTAAATTAGACCTCACCCGCTGGGGCTCTCACAAAGAAAACATCGTTCCTTCTGCTTTTCACTTTTCGGTCTTTGCTTGTTTCAGCTCTTAATCAGACCTGCAGTGATATTCTGTCAGTGTGGGCTGTTAACCAGCCGGCTGATATTTGAGTCACTCTGTGAGTCTTGCCTCAGTCTGACTTTGTTGGAGCTCTTGTTAATGTTTTGGAACCTGACATTGTAACAACGATTCCTAAACTTTTTCTTTTTCTTTTTTTTTTTTTTGAGGCCTGAAAGTGGTGTCGCCCTCGGACAACAAAACGCCTCAACATGTAACATTTTATATCACAGACTCAGTCACTGTCTACACAACAAACTAACGTCAGAATGTTTTTTGTGACTAAGACTGACAAGTGATGAATGTTACTGATGCCCAGAAATATGAGACCTATGGGATGTGTGATGGACTGCATTTGAAGATGGATTGAACACTTTCATTAAATACATTTATACTGTTTCCCATCAAGTTAAAATCAAATATTTGTACCTCTTCTCATGAAATGATTGCAACTATGTGGTTTATTACCCTGCCCCCCGATGGGGAGGTCAGGGCTATTGTTTTTGCTTTGTTTGTTTGTTTACACTCTAGCAGCATAACTATTGGTTGAATTCATACCAAACTGGGTTTATAGATTGCCAGTGATCCAGAATAGATCCCATTACATTTTGGGAACAGTAGGTCAAAGTTCAAATTTCTTATGAATTTTTAAAATCTTTTTTCTTCTCCCATTTACTTATAATGGGCGAAATTTGAAATGTCTGTAGCAGCAAAACTATTGGTTGCATTCATACCAAATTTGGTTTATAGATTCCCAGTGATGCAGAAAAGGGGTTTAAATTTTTTAGAAATTTTTACCTCTGCCAAGGAGGTTATGTTTTCATCAGTGTTTGTCTGTTTGTTTGTCTGTTAGCAAGATAACTCAAGAAGTTATGGATGGATTTTCAGGAAATTTTCAGGAAATGTTGATACTGGCACAAAAAACAAATGATTACATTTTGGTGGTGATCAGGGGGGCTGTTTGTTCCTTGTGCCAGTATCAACATTTCCTGAAAATTTCAGCAAAATCCTTCCATAACTTTTTGAGTTATCTTGCTAACAGACAGACAAACAAACAGACAGACAAACCCCGATGAAAACATAACCTCCTTGGTGGAGGTAATAACTCAAAGAAAGAAATATATCCATAAACAGCAGTGAACATATGGTGACAATTATTCCCTATATCCTATATTCATCCCTATATCTTATGAAAAACATTCTCTTATAAGTGTTTTTGAATTGCTTTATGTTTGAACATTCCTTGTGCTCCTCTCTCAGTCTATTCCATAATTTTACACCACACACAGATATACTAAAACTTTCTAGTGGTGCACACCCTCAGAATTTTGAAATTAGCTCTTAAATTATAACTCTGCTCCCTTTCAGTGAATCATTTCTGAATGTTTCCTGGCAGTAGACTGTTTTTGGCCTCAGT
This sequence comes from Sphaeramia orbicularis, assembly GCF_902148855.1. NCBI lineage: Eukaryota > Metazoa > Chordata > Actinopteri > Kurtiformes > Apogonidae > Sphaeramia > Sphaeramia orbicularis. The sequence continues at coordinate 43,029,243 of NC_043960.1, forward strand.
AATAACCTGTTCAGATTAATGACAAAATAACAGGGGTCCTCATTCAGTTCTGGACCTGCTGCTGTGGTCCTGCCTCTCTCCTGCCTTCATCGTCATCACTCACATATCCATATAGTTGTGATAGTGTTTATCATATAGTTCCATAGATGGTAGAAGTTTCTAATATTTGTACTAACTGTAGTAGTAGTAGAATATCCACTGTTAGTACTTGTATTTGTAGTAGTAGTATTAACAGTTATGGACCTTTGTTCTGGTTTTTAGTAATTATACTAACACCAGCTGATCTACTTTTGACAGTTCTAGTTCAGTTATCTGTGCATCAATTGCATCCATGTGTCTCCCCCTGCTTCCCCCCTTCTCCCCCTCTCCCCCAGTCACTCTGTCTCTTTCTCCTCCTTTACTCTCTCTCTTTAACCCCAACTGGTCAAGGCAGACGTCCATCCTCCAGGAGTCTGGGTCAAGGTTATTATCGTTAACGAAAACGAACGAAATGACGAAAACTAAAATTGTAAAAACATTTTCGTTAACTGAAATAAATAAAAACTCTAATTAAAAGAAAAAAACAATAACTAACTGAAACTGTATTGTGATCTTACAAAACTAACTAAAACGTATAAAAATTATGGATAAAATTTCCTTCATTTTTGTCTTTGTCAATGTCGGATTGATATCAAATTGATTTATTTCACTCCAGCAGTTTTAGCTGCAGCACCATACGACACTTCACAGTCTGTCATGTCTGGTCACTGGTGGTTTCCAGTCTTCTTCTGGTCCCCACTCTACCTGGAACATACAGACTAAAGCTGGGACAAAGCAGCACAGTCCTGTCTGGGGTTTACTTTAGTGATGAGTGGGGTCGGGTTTTTTTTTTTGTTTGTTTGTTTTTTTGGCGCACCGTGTGTGTGCGCGTGAGTGACAGAGACAGAGCAGAGCTAAAGGACAGAGTCAGTGTTGAACTAGCATCCAGGTAAAAACTGGAGAGTTTATCACCATGAAAAGGCCTTCCAAGCCCTGAACTGCACAGTTTAGAAGAGGAGAACAGAGGAGGATGAAAACTAATCCAATTACAGAGGTATGGAACCTGTTAGAATGTTAAAAAACGTTGGATGCTACTAGCTACAGCTAGCTGAACTGAAACAAAGTTGGCTAATAATGGAACTGTAGATGATTAAGAGATGAGATATCTGCTAAAGTGTGGTTTACTGCTGAGGAACTGGGTTAGATATGTTTATAAATGGTTTATATATGTTTCTATCTGGTTTAACTGCTGGCTGCTTTGTGCATCTCCTCTCATGCTTTGCACATCTTCACATTGTTTTCACGTAAGTGACGTTGTGTATGGATCACACACACACACACCCAACCTGCTATAGGGAATTTATACATTGTACTGTACATGTGTTTGTGTCTCTGCTCAGTCAATGAGCCGCCCTAACCCGACCCCCAAATAAAGTGTCCAGGGTAACCCACTGATCTGCGGCTCACTAATTTCTTTGAATAGGATGGTGAGGAAGATAAAATATATGAAATAACTAAAACTAATACTAAAACTAAACTAAACGACACTAAAACTAAGCATTCAGAAAAAAATGATAACTAATAAAAACTACCAAACCTGCTCTAAAAACTAATTAAAACTAACTGAATTAGAGAAAAAAAAAAGTCAAAACTAATTAAAACTAAACTATAATTAAAAATCCAGAACTATTATAACCTTGGTCTGGGTCTGCTTCAGGTTTCTGCTGTTAAAAGGAAGTTTTTCCTTCCACTGTCACCAGTCACAAGTGTTTGCTCCTGGAGGACTCTGTTGGGTTTCTGTAAATTGGCTTAGAGTCTGGTTTCCACCAGCTGTACACTGAAAAAAATTGGGGGTGTTATTTACTTAGGAAAACTTAGGAAAGTATTTGCACTTAGAACTGTAAGTAAATTCTACACGGACGATCATCAAGTAAACTTTACTTGCGGATATATGTTTATTTTACTAGCAAACCTCAGGTAATTTACTGATGATTATTAATATGGTCATTGAATTTTACTTTCTCCTTCTTTGTAAGTTTTACTTACAGTCCGACTGCTTTAAGCTAAAAAATGCTATTGGACCCAAAGCTAATGGTTTTTCAAGGTAATTTTCAAATACTGCAATGTTTTGGTACAACAAAGTTACCAGAGAGTGAACATTGGTTTCACTTCTCAACAGTGACATTTACTTTCATGAAACCATGCATGTTAAAAACAGTACAGACTGTCTGACAGCAGCACAGACCGTTCAGTCATGGTGTCAAACTGAAATATTCCCTCCACCCAGTTCACTCAGATACTCTCCCCTATAGGCAGAACTTGAGTCACAGAACTACAGAACACAGAACAGCAACATGCTTTTAACAAATATTTACAACTTGCAAGGTAGCACACTGTCACATGACACAATGACACCATAAACTACGTGAGTCACATGACTCAGCATCAACTGCCCCCATTACACTCAGTGTGGCTCGCTACAATACTTTTTGTAACTTTTATTAATGGACAATATTTAAGTAACATTTACACAACATTTTACAAATTTTTTCTGCAGTTTACATTGTCTGTTAAAAGTTACTTGGTATTTCTAAGTTCATATGTCATGACTATAACCTTTGAATATTATGTGGAAATACATAATACAACTTACTCTTCCCACACAGTTTATTTACTACACAAATGACATATTTAGTTTTACTTGAATAATTCCAGTTCTCACTGATACTTACAATCAGAAAATAAAAATTGTGACATATAACCTAATAAATATTACTGCACCAAAAAAATTTTTTTTCAGTGTATATGTAAAGATAACTTTTGTTATGATTTGGCACTATATAAATAAAAGGTGATAGATAGATAGATAGATAGATAGATAGATAGATAGATAGATAGATAGATAGATAGATAGATAGATAGATAGATAGATAGATAGATAGATAGATAGATAGATAGATAGATAGATAGATAGATGAAAATCTACTGACATACCAGCACTGTAATGTAAAAACACTAATATGCATGGATTTTTTTCTGCTCAGTCTTTATCCACCTCTTACACTCTTGACATTGTCACAGCCTACATGTCACACTTATGTAGGATGTTTTACATAACTTGTGGTATTTTCAATTTTTGTGCATATGACTAATCATCCTCTCATATATGACAGCCTGTTTGTTTGGCTTAATAACAAATAAGTTAGATATTCAAGACGATGATCTTAAAGGGAAGAATAAGAGAACTTAACAGCTCAGAGGTTTGACTCATTTTAATGAATAATCAGGTTTCTTGTCAGGGGTGGAGGGGGTGGGGGTGGTAAAATCAAAAAAGTGCAAAAAATTAAATAAATAAATAAATAAATAAAAATAAAAAGCCACCTCTGTTCCCATGGCAGCATAACTGGATTTAGATGAGGAGTGAGAAAAGTCAGCAGGACCTGCAACCTGCAAGTTTTGTGATAAACCAACTGTGTGAAATGCAGAATGTGGCGATGATAAAATGACTAAATATTCTTTCCTATGCCAGACAATCCATGTTATATAGTTTATAAAGTTCATACAGAGACATATAATAAGGAATCCATATGTAACAGATAATACTGTCAGTCCCACTGTTAAAACATACTCCTTTATTCACAAACTGTGTGACTTTATGACTAAATGCCTAAAGCCCACACAACACAGAATGGCAGCATTTGGAGCTTTTGGTTGCTGGCCATAAAGAAATTTATACTTAATGAACTTGCTGGGAGAAAACATCAGCTAAAAGCACAACACACTGACTTAATTTTACTAATGACAACAAAGGAATATGATGTCACACATCCACATAAACAAACTGATGAAGGTTTTAGACTTATTTAGGATATAAAATACTGAAAGTAAAAATATCTATGTGCTGCTCTAAGATGTGTTTATGTAAATGAAGTGTAAGTACAAAGGTAGAGAGCTAAAGGAAGGTTCACTCAAGGAAAAAGTGCTTCATTCTCCTTCGCCTGTAACTGTCCAGGACTGACAGACACAGCTATTGTTGAAGAGTTCTCCCAGAGCTGGTGTTATGTGCGTTTTCTACATGTATTGCTGAATGCTATAATTACTTCTACTGCATTTCACAACCATGTGCTGCAGTCACACGAGGAGAGGTCTCCGTTTTCATCCATAGCTTTCGCCGTTGTGCGTATTCGCATGTGGAAAACGACCTGGATTCAACAACATGACACTGTGCAAAGATCCATTTTTAGTCTCTGGCTTTGTTTGAGACATTACTGTGTATCCTGTTGAAATATTATCCCCAGTCGCTGCTTATGGATCTTTCAGCTGACATCTGCCATTTTCCACAGCGTGATAAACAGCCACTACTTTCCCTTCTTGACACTGTAATAGTTAATTACCTAAGGCTTGAGAATTGGTAATTCAATGATGCTTATGAAGCTGGATTCAGATCCTGCACGGCCAAAAAGAATCACCTGATGGAAAGTAGTCCGTTATTGCATTACAGTTGATTACACTGATACTTGATAAAACCAAGAGCAGTCCTTGAATGCTAAACACACTGAGTCTGACATCTCAGACGGACCAAAGATTTGTTATTTAACTGGTTCCTGCTTTCATTTACCTTAGAAACTAAACTCTTAAAGCACAGACAGAGTCGGTGGTGGAGGTTCCTGTCTGTTCGAAAGATGTAATAGGATCCAGACTGAGCTCAATAAATGGTGTTGTATGTCACGTCAGTTCTTATGGCATTTGGTGTGCTAAATGTACACATTTTCAACCTTTCGTGTGTTATTCAGTGCCATTTGATCGCGTGTCAATTTACGCCATGATCTCTGGTTCACATAACCCTAACCCTAACCCTCAGTGTGTGGTATTTGATGCATCGATTCAGGTTGGACAGGCTAATAACAACATGAACATACATGTTGAAAGCTTGTAATGCGTATAGCTTGCTCACCAATTAAAAGTGGTATTCATATTTTTGCGAGTCATAACATCATGTTGTAGGATCTATTAATTAGCAAAGAAGCTGCAGACTTAACTGAGAGGTACTTCACCAGTTCCTGTAAAGAATTATGATCATTCACTGATTCATCTGTTGCTTGAGTCCCTACTAATGTGCATTGAGAAAGATGTGAATGGGATTTCTTCCTAAAATCTATTGTCAAATTGTTGTTATGATTCTGAAATCACCATATACAGGTAACCAGTAGTCAAAATACAACATTTATCCCAAATACTGTTATGCCCCAGGCTAAGGGAACCAGAGCATAACATAAAAAGGCTCCACTCCTTCTTCCAGCTTCCAATAAAAGGATGTGCAACTACTATACAGTCCAAGATAATATTTAATTATTTATCATCACAACAAAAGGCATCAGGGACGGCATGGCCAAAACAACAAACAAAATGGTTCTTAAACAGAAAACTTCCTTATCTAACAAACAAAAAAACAACAATTACTAACCGTCTTAACCAAAACAGGAGAAAACTGTGAAAACAAAATGGCTTCCATCCCCTACAAAAACTGGACTGTTAACACAAAAACAAAGGATCAATACTCTATTTACAATATTTAAAATGATCAAGACTATCTGACAGAATCAAGATCTGTGATCTGGTCAGCACTCCTGCACAACCCAGGTGGCTGCATGACAAAAGAAAGAAAGAAAGAAAGAAAGAAAGAAAGAAAGAAAGAAAGAGAGAGAGATCCACCAGGTTCCTCCTTAAAAACCTGCTGCAGACAATCAGCTTCTGCCACCTGGAACACAGGATATCAACACACACACAGAGACACACACATGCACACAGTGTGCATGTGTGTGCAGTGTAACACCACTCTGTGTCCAGGAGGATACACAGCACACACAGAGTACTATAAATGACCAAGGGTCATAACTAGGGATGGGAATCGAGAACCGGCTCTTTTTGAGAACCGGTTCCCAGTAGCTCGATTCCTTGGAATCATTTGCCTGCCTGCTTAATGATCCTGCTAATGAATTCTGCCTTCATTGTGCATGCACGATGACGTCACACGTACGCTGCATTGTTTTGGTCAGAACGTGGCCAACATGGTGTTGAGGCAGAAACGGTCTAAACAGACGACACCAGGTCCACTTACTTGGAACACTGTCAAAGCTTCCATGTCTTCAAAAGGGTGGAATCCCTCCAGTATCCTCAAACATTTGTCCACAGCATGTGAATCATTTACAGGAATGTCACATATTTGATACTCTACTTAGCAGCGCTTGTGAATTTAGCGGCAGAGTGAACGTTAGGCCGGTTCCGGTGTGGGCAACAAACGTCGTAACTCCTCAAATACAAGTTTCTGAAGGTAAGAAGGGAAAGGAAATGAGGTGCACAACAACAGGAGACGAGCTGAGTCGAACCGGTTCCACGTAGTAGAAATGCAGCAATAGAGGAATTAGTAAAGCGTCTTTAGTTTCACTTTCACTGTACGCGCCCCCCACCCCCACCCCCACCCCCCGAACCAGCCCGGCGTCATCTGTTATTATTATTTGTACATACTGTATATGTTATATTTTCTGTGCAGAGATGGAAATATAAAAGACAGTTAATGCAAACACACCTGTTTGTACTCTTTTATTTCCTCACCCAATGAGAATCGATAAGAGAATCGGATCAATAAGCAATATCAATTTTGGAATCAGAATTGTTAAATTCTTAACGATTCCCATCCCTAGTCATAACAATACTGAAATGATACAAAGCGACACAAAAAAAAATCTGTAATTGGAAGAAGTGAAAATTATCTTGGTAAGATTTCTTGAAATAAGATTTTCAAGATCTATTGTCTGAAAATAAGTTCTTATATCTAATTGAAAAGTTACTCTTTAGGTGATTATGTCTTATTTTAAGTGTGTGATGAGATATTTTGCCTAGAAATGAGAAAAATACACTTGGTAAGATTTAGATTTTTGCAGTGCAACTCCGTCATTACTGTGAGTGGAACCTTTGAAGACCTTCTACAGACTGAACTGCAGCTCTTATCCAGACCCAACCAGACTGTGGATTCCCCAAGGAAGAGAATAGCGGTCCACCGAGACAAAACCGGCTCGGCTCAAAGCGCTGAGCTGCTGACCTGATGTGGATCTCATATCTCGGCCTCTGAGCTACAGATGTATGTGTGTGTGCTTTTCCATTAGTTTTGGTGCCAACGGTCAGGGATGTTGATGGAGTAAACAGCACATAGCTCTGCTCTGAGTGTCTGTCAAGAGTGGGAAAAAAGAACTTCTGGGAAAGTTTGCTTGTATGTATTGTCATGAAAGAAGAAGAACAACAACAAAAAGATGAAGAAGAGCAAAAACAAGAAGAACAAGAAAAGCACTCAGAGAGCGCAGACCTCCGCCAAGAGAGATCTGCCCCCCCGATCACCACCAAAATTTAGTCATTTCTTCCTTGTGCCAGTATCAACATTTCCTGAAAATTTCATGAAAATCCATCCATAACTTTTTGAGTTATCTTGCTAAAAAACAAACAAACACACATGCACGCACACAAAGCAAAGTGATAACAATACCTCCTGGTGGAGGTAATTAAAACAAGAAGACAAAAAAGAACAAGAACAAGAACAAAAGTTAAAGCAAGACAACGAAAAAGATGAAGAACCAGAACTAAAACAAGAGGAAGAAGATGAAGAAGAAGAACAAGAAGATGAAGAAGAGCAAAAAGAACAAGAAAAGCACTCGGAGAGCACAGACATCCACCTAGGCAGATCAGTGTCCCCCCCCGATCACCACCAAAATGTAATCATTTCTTCCTTGTGCCAGTATCAACATTTCCTGAAAATTTCATGAAAATCCATCCATAACTTTTTGAGTTATCTTGCTAACAAACAAACAAAAAAAAACACGGAAACACACATGCACACACACATGCACACACAAAGCAAAGTGATCACAATACCTCCTGGCAGAGGTAACAAAAAGATGAAGAAGAGCAAAAATAAAAACAAGAATTAAAACAAGAAGACGAAAAAGATGAAGAACAAGAACTAAAACAAGAAGATGAAGAAGAAGACCAAGAACAAGAAGAACAAGAATTAAAGCAAGACAAAAAAATAGAAGATGAAGAAGAAGAACAAGAAGATGAGGAAGAGCAAAAACAAGAAGAGCAAAAAGATGAAGAACAAGAATTAAAACAAGAAAAAGACAAAAAAGAAGATGAAGAAAAAGAACAAGAGTTAAAGTAAAAAGATAAACAAGATAAAGAACAAGAACTAAAACAAGAAGAACAAGAAGAAAAGCATGAAGAACAAGAACTAAAACAAGATGAAGAAGAAGAGAAGGAGGAGGTGCAGGAGACTTTAGATGTGTGTGTGTGTGTGTGTGTGTGCGTGTGTGTGTGTGTGTGTGTGTGTGTGTGTGTGTGTGTGTGCGTGCGTGCGTGCGTGTGTGTAGGTGTGTGGCTGTAACACTAAACCCTGAAGGAGATGAGAGCAGATGATCAGCAGCATCTCCCCCTCTTCCTTTGGATTTGTGTTCTCTTACATGAAGTGATCAGAGCGACACCATGCAGAGCAGCAGAGCAAAGAAAAACAGGAAAAGCAGCACAAAAGGCTCCTGTGTTGCACAAATGCATCACAGCAGTTTTCCACAGCTTTGTTGTCCACATCAGACACATTTCAGCTGTTAGAGGAAGCAACGGCACAGGGATGACAATAAAAGCCTTTAATATCAGATTATCACGTCAGCTCCGTTAGTGTGAAACTGTGTGAAATAATATCAGTGACATCAACTAATAAAGATGAGACAACAAGATGAGCAGATGAGTTGGATGACTGCGGTGTGAAGAGTGTGAAGTGTGAATTTTTGTAACGTAGGCCCACGGGTAGAAAGTCATGATTTCAGAATCAGGGCCTTTTTCTCAAGTTGTGAAGGGAGGTGGTCAAATAACAGTTCATTCATCTCAAATCTGCAAATATCTTGAAAAGTAATGTAGATCTTTGAAACTTATATGTAATCTGAAATATATTGTAGATTTGTATGGGTTGTCTTTATAAGTTCAATTAAAAACTAACAGGTGTGCTCCAAATAAATCTCATTGTACTGGTTCTGAGTCTTTGTGAGAAACTGGGAGGGCAGGACATATGGTTGTAAGTTACACTGTTGCTTATAATAAAAATAATTTGTCATAAGATTGTCATAACAGTCTTTGTGTGTGTGTGTGTGTGTGTGTGTGTGTGTGTGTGTGTGTATATATATATATGTGTGTGTGTGTGTGTGTGTGTGTGTGTGTGTGTGTGTGATCTATTCAAGAGTTGAGTTTCTTGTACAGCAACAAATAGTATCTGGAGACCTTGACATTTTCTGTTTTCTTTGCCTACTTTATCATGATTAGTGCTTTATCAATAGAGGTAATAATGACTGTTGGCAGAGTAACACTTTATCAAGTCTTTTCCACAGGCATATTCCTCTGCAGAGGAAGGCCCTTTGTACACACTATATGTTCCATGTTTGTCCCAGTTTAATAATTTACTAGAAGGTCTCCTGGAAAGAACTATGCGTTTCAATATTCATTGAATTACCAACAATGTCAAGCAGTGGCGGATCTAGAAAAAAGGGAAGGGGGGGGGGGGGGGAACTGGAGAATTGGTATGGTCCTGGGTCGGAACCCTGGTGGGGGTTCAAGGGGGCCAAGTGAAGCAAAATTAACATTATAAATGCTTCAAATCACATAAAACTGTATGTGTTTTTAATTATCACACACTCACTAATGGGAACACTTTTGGAACCAAAGCAAAGAGTTGGTTTTATTCAGGCTGGACTCAGTTATGGCACTGAAATCCACTGCATTCCAAATAATTTAAAATTAAAAACAACAAGATACAGTAGAGGTGTAGGCCTATGTTTGACAACTTTGTGTTATTTACTCAATCACTGGCTGTGTTCAAACATATTTAATATTCAGTCCATGCAGTAACATGTGTGCAGTACCTTCCATACCTGCTGTGGCTGCCCGTTTGTTTTTCATTCAGACTCAGATGCTGCTTTAATAGACAGCTGTCTCTTCATGATTAGACTTTAGTCTAGTTTAGATTTAACTCTCTTTCCTCTTTGGGGCACAAAAATCTGCACCCGAGGGTGCTCATTTACCACAACAGACTCTGGTTATAAATGTGTGTGCAGTAAACCACCCTCAGTACAACAGATAGGAGAGCCTCAGAGCGCAAAAACTTGCGCCCAAGCACCACCCACAGGAGTAAACGTCACATCCAAAAAAAAAAACAAGATCTTCTTCAGAAATATGAGTTCAGTAGGTAATACTAGAGTGCAGTACACTGGATGTGTAGCTCAGTGGTCAACATCAGAGTCGACTTTGCAGATTCAACATGACCAGACTTGTGGTGATTTTCACCTCTTTTAATACTTTTTCATCTTGCTCTGGAATTTTACAGTACACTGTACTTAAGGAAATGGCAGTTTGGCGGTGATGATGTGAATGTGCAACAAGAGATACAGTCCATTCAGCTGTTTAACATAAAACTATAATCCTCTTTACTGTCCTTTCCACAAACCACAACTTTCTTGGCTCATAAAATCATCTAAAACTATGGTGGCAAAAATCCACTCAACTCTGCCTCACAGAGTTATTATTGAAAGAAACTCAATGTAAAAGACAAAACAAGATGAAAAGAAGTGAAAGCTGCTACTTTTGGGTACATTCTGAGCCCAGACCTTTTCACTTTTACTGCAGGACAAAAGTTGAGTCAGTACTTCTACTTTTACCTGCACCTCAAATCATATCAAATGAGCTTTATTTTATTTTCAAACATTGTACAAGGTGCAGTGAAATGTATTATGTGCCAGTAGTCCGGACAACAAAAAGACAACAGCATAAAGAAACAAATAGTCAGTACACTATAAACTAAGAAATATATGAATGTAATATGAATATAAATCTAAAGTGTATTATGTGCTTAGTGAAATGTGCAGTTGTAAGAGTAAAGAAAGAAGTCAGTGTTTGTTGAGGATGTGGATGACCTGAGGAAAGAAGCTCCTCTTCATCCTCTAGGTTTCAGCCTTCAGGCAGCGGGAGCATCTCCCTGAAGGCAGCAGTGAAAACAGTTTTTTTTTAACAATATATTTCTTAACACATTTTTTATATATACACACATACACTTGTAAATACAAACACATGTAGACCTGTACCTGTAATGGGACTAGTACGAAGGCTGAACCCAAATGCAAGACCAGAATGCAGATGACCAATTGAGAGTGTTTATTAAACACAATCACAGTAGTAAAAACACAGCACAAAATAGTTAACACGTCTGTGAAGGCGTGTGATTCTGGACTCTTCGTCCGGGCTGTGAACGGGGAATATGGATGGTCAGCACGGCCGAGCCGGAGGATTCCCGTCAACACCCCGACTAGGGCAAAACAGAGGATAGTCAAAAAACAAGCCAGGTCATACACAGGAGGGCAATTCAGGAGGCAACGGGACATGAGGGAAAGGCTACTCACGGTCAGGGTCCAGGCGAGGGTCGAAACACAAGGTAACACGTTGGAGGCTGAGGTAATCAGGGAATAGGCAGAATCAGAAGTCGAAGTACGAACCAGGTCAGAACCAGACGAGCAGGCAGACAAGGAACAGGCAGGATCGGTGGTCGGAAGGCAAAACGGGTCAAGAACGGGCAGACAGACTGACAGGTATCCAAAAACGCTGGTAAGTGAGCACACAAAGGTAGAACACAAACTGGCACAGGAACAGGGGAAAACACAGGGTTTAAATACACAAGAGGGCGGGAAGACAATTGGACACAGGTGGAGATAATCAGGGAGGAGTCAGGTAATCAGGAGCAGGTGAAACAATCAAGGAGGGGAAGTAAAAACACCAGACATGACACAAGAGGGAAACTTAACAAAATAAAACAGGAAATGACAGAGAAAACAGAAAAGACAGACACAGTCTGGGAGCAGACATGACAGTACCCCCCCCTCTAGGGGACGGCACCGGACGGCCCAGGAACCTCCGGGTGGTGGCGATGAAAGTCCCGGATCAGGTCCGGGTCCAGGATGTAAGAGGCGGGCACCCAGGAACGCTCTTCAGGGCCGTATCCTTCCCAATCCACCAAGTATTGAAATCCTCTTCCCCGGCGACGGGCCGCTAGGAGCCGGCGAACAGTGTAGGCTGGGCCTCCATCAATGATCCGGGGTGGCGGTGGTGGCTGGGTGGGAGGAACTAACCGGCTCTCCTTAGCCGGTTTAACTTGACTCACGTGGAAGGTTGGGTGTATCCTCATGGTCCTAGGTAGCTTCAGGCGAACAGAGACAGGATTAATAATTTTTGAGATAGGAAATGGGCCCACGAACCTGGGTGCCAATTTGCGGCTCTCCACCCTCAAGGGAAGATGACGGGTTGACAGCCACACACGTTGGTCGCGCTGGTAGACCGGGGCTGGAGTCCTGTGCCGGTCCGCAGCTGCCTTGTAGACCCCCGAGGCCTTCAACAGAGCTTGTCTGGCGCGAATCCAGGTCCTTTTGCATCTCCTTATCAAGGCCAGAGCTGAGGGGACGCTGACATCCTTCTCTAGGGCCGGGAACAGAGGAGGTTGATAACCACAAACTACATGAAAAGGAGACAGACCAGAAGAAGCACAGGGTAGCGAATTGTGGGCGTATTCGACCCAGATCAGCTGGCGGCTCCAGGAAGCAGGGTTGTGGGAGGCCAAAACTCTAAGACCGGCCTCCAGCACCTGATTGAGCCGCTCCGTCTGACCATTGGACTGTGGGTGATAGCCCGAGGACAGACTAACAGACGCCCCAATAAGGGAACAAAAAGCACGCCAAAAACGTGCAACAAACTGAGGACCTCTGTCCGAAACAATGTCTCTGGGAAAACCATGTAATCGACAGACATGATATAACATGGCCTCTGTCTCCTTAGCAGAGGGGAGCTTAGGTAGTGGGACAAAGTGAGCCATCTTGGAAAAACGGTCAACAATGGTCAACACAGTGGTATTTCCATCTGACGGGGGCAGCCCCGTCACAAAGTCTAGTGACACATTAGACCAGGGTCTACTGGGAACAGGTAGAGGGTGTAATTGACCAACCGGAGGTTTATTGGAGGTCTTACACGCAGCACAGACAGGACAGGCAGCGACATACTCCGCCACTTCTTTCTCCAAAGCGGGCCACCAGAAGCGCTGTTTAATAACGAATGCAGTCCGCTGGACTCCCGGGTGACATGTCAGCCTGGATGTGTGAGCCCAGTGGATGACCTGTGGGCGGAGGTGATCAGGAACAAACAGGCGGTCTGGCGGAACGCCAGCCGGGATGTCACAATCACGTAATGCATTAATAACAGATTTCTCAATCTCCCACTGTACCGCCCCCACCACACAGTTCTCAGGGAGGATAGGTCCTGGTTCAGAATCTGAATTGACGGGCATAAAGAGTCTGGACAGAGCGTCAGGTTTCACATTTTTGGAACCAGGCCGATAAGACAGTGAAAAATTGAATCGTGTGAAGAACAGAGCCCACCTGGCCTGACGGGAGTTGAGTCTCTTTGCAGACCGCAGATACTCTAGGTTCTTGTGATCCGTCCAGATCATGAATGGTATTTCGGTTCCCTCCAGCCAGTGGCGCCATTCCTCCAGGGCCACCTTGATGGCTAGCAACTCCCTGTTGCCGATGTCATAGTTACTTTCCGCTTTGGACAGTCTCCTGGAGAGGAAAGCGCACGGGTGAAGCCTGTTGTCCTTTGGAGAGCGTTGGGAAATGACTGCCCCGACCCCCAGATCAGAGGCGTCCACCTCCACGACGAACTGACGAGCTGGATCCGGAACCGACAGAATGGGGGCCGAGGTGAACGCCCTTTTCAGCTTCACAAACGCTGCGTCTGCTTCGGGGTTCCATCTGAAAACGGACTTGGGAGAGGTTAGAACATGCAAAGGGGCAGCCACACTGCTGAACCCCCTAATGAACTTCCTGTAGAAGTTAGCGAATCCAAGGAATCTCTGGACATCCTTACGACTGGTGGGCGTGGGCCAATCCCTGACAGCACTGACCTTGTCTGGGTCCATCTGGACACTCCCCTCTGCGATGATAAAACCCAGAAAGGAAACAGATGGGCGGTGAAACTCACACTTCTCAGCTTTTACAAACAGTTGGTTTTGGAGAAGTCTTTGGAGCACCTGGCGGACATGCTGGACATGTGACTCCTCATCCGGGGAAAAAATAAGAATATCATCCAGATACACAAATACAAAAACATTGAGCATGTCACGTAACACGTCATTGACTAAAGCTTGGAAAACAGCGGGGGCATTAGTGAGACCAAACGGCATCACTAAGTACTCATAGTGTCCACTTGGGGTGTTAAAGGCAGTCTTCCACTCGTCCCCTTCTCTGATTCTCACCAAGTGATATGCGTTACGGAGGTCTAACTTGGTGAATACTTTGGCCCCGTGTAATAGTTCGAATGCTGAAGACATGAGGGGTAATGGATATCTATTACGGATGGTAATGTCATTAAGGCCACGATAGTCAATACAGGGGCGTAGCGTCTTATCCTTCTTGTCGACGAAGAAAAACCCTGCCCCAGCTGGAGATGAGGATGGTCGAATCAGGCCGGCCGCCAGGGACTCATCAATATACTTTTTCATTGCGGCCGTCTCTGGGCCAGACAGAGAATACAGCCTCCCCTTAGGGGGGCAGGTACCAGGACGCAAATCAATAGCACAGTCATACGGTCTGTGAGGGGGTAGCGCAGTAGCGCGTGACTTATTAAATACCTCCTTAAGGTCGTGATAACACTCAGGTACCTTACTAAGAGCAGGGAACACCGTCTCCTGCTCCTCCGGAGAGATGACAGGTGCCACAGTGACCTGAACTGGCTTGGACGGAGGATCAGGATTCCGGACCCCCTCACAACAGGAACCACACCCCTCTCCCCAAGCTTGGACCTCCCCCGTTTGCCAGTTAATACAGGGGTTATGGAAAGATAGCCAGGGGTGACCTAATATAAGAGGGTGAGAGTCAGAACGATAAACATGAAAACTGATTTCCTCAGAGTGACCATCTTTGAACCGGACAGTAACTGGTTGAGTCCGTTGAGTAACTCTACAGATAATGTGATTGTCTAAAGCCCTCGCCTCCAGGGGCTTCAGAACCGGGAGCAGACTGAGGTGGAGCTGCTTAGCTAATTCTTCATCCATCAGATTAGCGTCTGACCCGGAGTCTATCAGGACTGGAAGCTGCAGAGACACAGAACTAGAGCATACACAGACCAAGGGCTGAACACGAGAGGCGCTGGACACACAGAACGTTCTGCTCAAAAGAGAGTCCTCACCTGCCATCGTTCTAGGTTTCACTGGGCAGTTGCTGACTCGGTGCCCCTCCTGACCACAGTATAGGCACAGACCAGCCACCAGACGGCGTTGACGTTCCTCTGCCGACAGACGAGTCCGACCCACTTGCATCGGTTCCACTTTCGAACCCCCGCTGGACTCAGGTACTGGGTGAGGGGGTTCTGAGTGGGGCTTACTCACGGAGGGCTGGCGGTTCCATGATGGTTCTGGCTGCCAAAACACCGACTGGTCAGTAACCCAAATAGCAGCCTCGATGACATCATCCAGTGAATGGAGTTCCTGCCGGAGCGCCATCTCACGACCAACGGTGCGGTTGAGACCGCTCTGGAACGCAGAGATCAAAGACTTCTCGTTCCATTCAGATTCTGCTGCTAGAGAACGAAACTCACTGACATACTGCCTAATGGGGCGATCTCCCTGCCTCAGCCTCATGAGTCTTTGACCGGCCTGTGGTCCACGGATAGGATGGTCATATATCCTTTTTAGCTCAGCCATCAAACCCGAGGCTGACTGAGTGATGGGAGACCCTTGTTCATAGGCTGCGTTGAACAGGCTTAAAGGAGGGCCTTCCAACAGACTAGCAATATATGCAACCTTAGCTAACTCATTAGCAAAACGGCGGGGCTGGGAATCAAAAATGAGCTGGAGTTGTGTACAAAAATTACGGCAAGTATCAGGGTTACCTGTGTACTTAGATGGAGGTGGGATGTTGGGTTCCTCCAAGGTTTTAACGGGTGAGACAGAGTTAATATTCTCGACTGGCGGGACCGGAGCAGAAGCCTGGTTACCAGAATACTGGGAAAACTGAACGGACAGCTGAGTCATCTTATCCATTAGGGAGTGCAAAATCTGTTCATGTCCCCCTAAGCGTTGCCCCTGGGACCGAACTGCCTCCCGGACCTGGTCTAGGTCTGCTGGGTTCATCTTATTGGCCAGTTTGTACTGTAATGGGACTAGTACGAAGGCTGAACCCAAATGCAAGACCAGAATGCAGATGACCAATTGAGAGTGTTTATTAAACACAATCACAGTAGTAAAAACACAGCACAAAATAGTTAACACGTCTGTGAAGGCGTGTGATTCTGGACTCTTCGTCCGGGCTGTGAACGGGGAATATGGATGGTCAGCACGGCCGAGCCGGAGGATTCCCGTCAACACCCCGACTAGGGCAAAACAGAGGATAGTCAAAAAACAAGCCAGGTCATACACAGGAGGGCAATTCAGGAGGCAACGGGACATGAGGGAAAGGCTACTCACGGTCAGGGTCCAGGCGAGGGTCGAAACACAAGGTAACACGTTGGAGGCTGAGGTAATCAGGGAATAGGCAGAATCAGAAGTCGAAGTACGAACCAGGTCAGAACCAGACGAGCAGGCAGACAAGGAACAGGCAGGATCGGTGGTCGGAAGGCAAAACGGGTCAAGAACGGGCAGACAGACTGACAGGTATCCAAAAACGCTGGTAAGTGAGCACACAAAGGTAGAACACAAACTGGCACAGGAACAGGGGAAAACACAGGGTTTAAATACACAAGAGGGCGGGAAGACAATTGGACACAGGTGGAGATAATCAGGGAGGAGTCAGGTAATCAGGAGCAGGTGAAACAATCAAGGAGGGGAAGTAAAAACACCAGACATGACACAAGAGGGAAACTTAACAAAATAAAACAGGAAATGACAGAGAAAACAGAAAAGACAGACACAGTCTGGGAGCAGACATGACAGTACCTCACTAACAAAGGCACCTGCAACATTACAAGTGTTACAAGTAAAAACACACACACACAAAAAAAAAAATTACTAATAAACAATACACATACACATCACAAATTTCTCAGCCATAAACATTTGTACATAATTTAATGCCCTGTTACAATTATGGGTATTTGAACTCATTAACCCTGTTGTACGGTTTACACAACTGAATATTTATTCCTCCTCATTGTCATTTGCTAAATCAACACTTTTAACAAATATCTTAAAAGGTTTCCATATCTTTTCAAACATATCCTGCCTTCCTTTTCGTACGTACGTCAGTCTCTCCAAAAGAAAAGTTGTCAACATTTGCTTCACCCAGTATGTAATACTCAGCCTGCTGGTCTTTTTCCAAAACATTGCCATGGATCTTTTGGCATGTAAAAGACACGTATCTATTAATGTTTGTTCACTTTTGTTGTATTCATGACCTTTTGGGCAAAGTCCTAAAACAAAAAGTGTATGATCCATAGGAACGATTTTCGAAGTCATTTTTTCTGTTGCCATTTTAACCTCCTCCCAAAAAGATTTGATCTTACTGCATTGACACACACAATAGAATAATGTTGCCTTCACCTCCATGCATTTTGTATATTTATCCGGGATGTTCTGATTATATTTATTTAATTTAACTGGTGTGATATAAGTTCTCATTAGCCATTTATACTGCAATAATCTAAATCGGGTATTGATTGATTGGGTGTGGACCTTAGTACATACTGAATGCCAATCCTCTAATGAGATATCTGTACCTAGATCTTCCTTCCATGCTCCACGCTTATGATCTGCATTTTCAATTGAATTAGATAGTAAATAATTATATGACTCTGATTTAGCGTCTTTACTTAAACTATCCTTAAACACTATTTTTTCCAAGTTAGTTATTAATGCAGTGAAAACAGTTTACTGCCAGGGTGTGTGGGCTCTCTCAAGATTTTGGAGGCCCTGGTTCTGCAGCATCTGGTAGAAATGTCCTGTAGGTTGGGGAGGGTGGTTCTGATGATGTCCTCAGCTGAGTGAACTCCATCCTGATGGCCAGTAAGTCCAGGATCATGAAGAAGACAACAACGTACAGACATAGTACTGGAGCAGGCACGCACTCACCAGCGTCATCTTGTTTATAAAAAAAAAGAGGAGTAAAGAAAAGAGGCATCATTACATGCAATAGGATACTTACAGATACACTAAACAAGAACCTTTTAAGCATACTTAAACATGGACAGTGTAAACAGTCACATTTAAGTTTCATCCATTCGTTCATCCATTTATTCATTTTCTGAACCCGCTTTATCCTCAATAGAGTCCCGGGGTCACTGGAGCCTGTCCCAGCTACTTACGGGCGAAGGCGGGGTACACCCTGGACATGTCAACAGTTCATCGCAGAGCTGACATAAAGAGACAAACAAACACTAGTCACTTTTCCACTGACCCTCAAATTACGTGAATATACACTGAACAAAAATATAAACGCACCACTTTTGTTTTTGCTCCCATTTTTCATGAGCTGAACTCAAAGATCTAAAACTTTTTCTATGTACACAAAAGGCCTATTTCTCTCAAATATTGTTCATAAATTTGTCTAAATCTGTGTTAGTGAGCACTTCTCCTTTGTCCTTTGCTGAGATAATCCATCCACCTCACAGGTGTGGCATATCAAGATGCTGATTAGACAGCAGGATTATTGCACAGGTGTGACTTAGGCTGGCCACAATAAAAGGCCACTCTAAAATGTGCACTTTTACTGTATTGGGTGGTCCAGGGGGGTCAGAAAAGCAGTCAGTATTTGGTGTGACCACCATTTTCCTCGCACAGTCTTCTTCATGAATTCTCCGAAACAGCTTTGGAGATGGCTTATGGTAGAGAAATGAACATTCAATTCACAGGCAAAAGCTCTGGTGGAGATTCCTGAAGTCAGCATGACCAGTGCATATTCCCTCAAAACTTGTGACATCTGTGGTATTGTGCTGTGTGATAAAACTGCACATTTTGGAGTGGCCTTTTATTGTGGCCAGCCTAAGGCACACCTGTGCAAAAATCATGCTGTCTAATCAGCATCTTGATATGCCACACCTGTGAGGTGGATGGATTATCTCAGCAAAGAAGAAGTGTTCACTAACACAAATTTAGACAGATTTGTGAACAATATTTGAGAGAAATAAACCTTGTGTGTACACAGAAAAAGTTTTAGATCTTTGAGTTCAGCTCATGAAAAATGGGAGCAAAAACAAAAGTGGTGCGTTTATATTTTTGTTCAGTGTAACTTGCGCATAAAAATTTACCTAATGGAAAAAAACACAGTTTCGCCAAAACTCTCATTTTTCAATTAAATCTTTTTGCGCTGGCAAGAGGAAATTGACACATCACACAAAACTGCAATGGAAAGACCTTTTTCTGCAACTAGAGTCACATGAATAAAAAAAAAAAGGATGTTGACGGACATTAAACAAGTGAAGAAGAAGAGTTTAAAAGAAACATGGTGCAGTATGTGTGGACACACTAGGAAACCAAATCATTTTTTAATTTAATACGCGATAGAGGGGCAATATCTAATAATAATGAATATATCTGTAAGCCTGTGTGATATTTATGTTTGTCGCTGTGTTGATGGAATGACTCCTCATGTCATCTCGTGATAATAAATAAACAATTCATCTCATTTGTGATTTAATGGAAAAACCGACATTACGCATTTCTGTTTTTTCGACATTTAGTAAATATTGGTAATGTTTTGCGCAGATATCCAATGGAAAAGCGACTACTATCACATTCACACCTATGGGCAATTTAGATTAACCCATTAACCTATCAGTGTATGGATGGTGGGAGGAGCCAGAGTACCCAGGGAGAACCCACGCAGACACAGGGAGAACATGCAAACTCCACGCAGACAGGTCCCACCCCATCAACTGGTGTTGGAATCAAACCCAGGACCTTCTTGCTGTGAGGTATGAATGCTATCCACTGCACCACTATGTCACCCATTTAGATTTCAATAATTGAATAAAAAAGACATTTTCCAGATTGTGGTCAACACTGCTCTTTCTCATTCACTCATTCATTCATTTATTTTATTGACGTACAGTATATATTAAAAGATCCTAGTATAAGAACATTACATTTTGCACTTACATTATGTGAAATGGGACACCCTGGGAAGGTGAAGAGCTTTTGAGAGGGGCCCAGACACAAAGAATAAATACCACATATAACAATAACAACAGTTTTTGATGAGTGCCCTCATTTTAAAATTGGATGTTTTTTTTCCATTATGATTTTACTGAGACCACATCAGGATGGTGTGCTGGCTTTATTGATGCTCTCAGATAGGCATTATTTGAGCTCTTGCCCCCTCTGAGTCGAGCGATAAAACAGTACACAGCAAGAGGAGAAAACAGGCTACAAAGGCCCAGCTGCCATCACAAGACCTGGAGCTGTTTTGGGAAACAGAGTGGTGATTCATGCTGGCAAATTGATTCATTTCTTGTGCTGATAAGCATGTGTTTTTTCTTTGACTCCATATGCTTCAATGGCTTTGAAAAGACCTGTTGAAAACCCTGTTCCTGTTGCCACAGGACCAAACCAATGTCGGTATCCAAAATATAGAGCAATGTATTTCAATTCAGCATCAAAATCTGCAACAATCACACTTAAGTGAAGGCTATTCTGAACACTTTAATGGGAGCTGGCTTGTGTAAGGTTCCATTGTGTTCTGCAGGTGCTTACATTATCGCTGCTATTTTTAAACACTAATCTTGACAGGTTATTGTAGTGATTGCACCTGTGTCTGTATTAATGTGTGCAGCGTATGTTTGATAAGTCCACAGCAGGTGTGGATCTGCTTTAAGGAACACTGGTGGAGGCGCAAATCTATGGCCGTGCTGCTTCTATCAGCAGGTGGTCCACGGCAACAAATCAGGCAGCAAAAACAGGCTTTAAAAAGCTAACCTGGACTGACATCTCAGCTCTGACATCAGTGGACATCACACACACTGCTGGACTTCCCACCTGCCGCTCAGCGCTAACCCATGTCAGCTCAGATTCATTTGAGACGGGGAGGTGGGGATGGTGTGTGTGTGTGTGTGTGTGTGTGTGTGTGTGTGGGGGGGGGGGTCCAATCAGAACAGCAGCAGAGGCATTTTCTGAGGATATAACCTGAATGTGGATGTGTTATATGAGATTTATATAAACAAATCCCTCATTATCAGCAAAGGCTACCAAGGCTTGGATTCCCACCTGTTGTTAAATCCCCTCATCTTTCTTCACCACAACCAGTTTTTGGGAGACTGTATTTTCACACACACACACACACACACACACACACACACACACACACACACATACACACACATACATACTCAATCAATCATCTTAAATGTCAGCCGTGCAAAAATTGGGTCTGTCCCAACCTGGAGCTCATTGTGGGAGCTTATGCTGGATGATCACGTCATTCACAGGGGCTTGAGCTCAGTAGGAACACAACACACACACTGTTTTGTCTTTAAATTAAAGATGAACAAAGACCACATTGCACAGAATTTAGAAAGAACACAATAACAATAAGAGCATATGTTTACTTAGTGCAGCTATAAACTTTAGTGTGTTATATTTATGTAGTGATACATATTAAATATCTCATGTACAAACACGTTATGACAAATAGGGCCATTTTTTGATGTGCAGGGACATCTGAAGGACATCTGCAACTGATGGACCTGTACCTGGTTTTTTTTTCCTTTTTCATTATTTATGCCCCAAATTTGTACAAGGGAAATCCTCACTATATACATAATCAGTCAGAGAAAACACTGCATGGTAATATTTCATTAAATAACCTCTAGCTTTGATTATGGCATACATATGACATGACACTTGTGATACAGAGCGTATTAAATGGGAGCTGAATGTGTGACTTTAAATTTGGCTCTAAAAAGGGATGTTGGATGAACATCATACATCATACATCATGAACCAAAATGGAGGAGGAGAGGAAAAGTAACGTTATTAGTTGTCTGCTTAATCTTTACATTACAAAGTTGTTTTGCTTGAAGAGTCTTTTTATTTTTGCAAGTCTTAAGTTATATTCTGAGTTATATTTTCCAACTGTATCTTGTATTTTTATTTTAAGAGGTACTGAACAGTCAGGTTTGATTTGTGTGTGTGTGTGTGTGTGTGTGTGTGTGTGTGCGTGCGTGCGTGCGTGTGTGTGTGTGGTTTTGATGAACTCACACCTGCCTGCGCTGAACTTAGAGCAGAGGTCATATTCTACCTAAAAGATCTAATTTTACATCTTTAGAAAGTAGTTGTAAAGAGAGTCAAGCAGAAAAGCCAGAATACGAACTAGGGGATTTTTGTGGTCAAGACATGCTAGCCTAATAGCGCAGGTGTTGAGCAAAAGCAATGCACATGCAAAAGCATGTGGTTTTCTTAGAATTAGCTCATGGAGTGACTGACATGTTCTGCCCAGTAACTACCATTAACCAACAATAAGCCTACGATGAATGACGTCATTGAATAATGGGAGTCTCCAACAGTCACTAAAGACTATAAAAAATAATGAACGAAACTCTTTATTAGCGGGCTTTTTTCTTTTTCTCTCTGTGACGAATGTGTGTTTGATGCTAGATTCTTTTGTAACTTTTGCCTGAAGCAATAAACAAAGCCATTGTTTTAACTGTTTAAAACCTCAAACCTTCTTTTTTGGTGAGTTCTTCCATTTCTCCTGGTTTGGTCCTTCCATCCGAAACATAACTGGTGAGTTAAATTTTAAATTACATGACCCCCCCTCTGGTAAGCAGCCTATATGGACTAGTGACAGAGCCACCGTATTTAGTACTTTGCAGACACGTAGACTTTGTCCAGGAATCAACAAAGTTACTTTTCCGGGAAGAATAATGGAAAATTCTGGAACAATGATCCATTTAACTAACATAATTGTGTTTTTTTGAGATCATTGGGTCTACACATATTGGGTGTTACACACTGTTTCTATAAGTTTATGCAATGTCACAACATTAGTCACAGGCATTAACCCATAAAGACCCAAACAGCCACTGACGACCAAAACCATCTACTGATGTAAACTGTTTTATACCTGTTGAACCACTAAACCTATCTATACATGTAAATAATTGATGTAAAATGCAGTTTGTCATCTTTTCATGGTCATCAGATATGACCCATTTGGACGGTCAGAGGCTCCGTAGTGAACGTGGAAACACAGTTGTCTTCTACAACATTGATTCACCAGTAAAACTCATGGAGTTCGATCAATGACAGTGGATGGAGATACTTGTTTTCATGTTCAGTTAATGATGTACAGGGTGGGGAAGCAAAATTTACAATGTTTTGAGGCAGGGATTGAAAGACAGTGTATGACCAATTAGTTTATTGAAAGTCATGAGAATTTATTTGCCACAAGAAAATTTACAGAATAGAAAATGTTTTTATTCTATGTGTCCTCCTTCTTTCTCAATAACTGCCTTCACACGCTTCCTGAAACTTGCACAAGTGTTCCTCAAATATTCGGGTGACAACTTCTCCCATTCTTCTTTAATAGTATCTTCCAGACTTTCTGGTAATAGTTTTGCTCATAGTCATTCTCTTCTTTCCATTATAAACAGTCTTTATGGACACTCCAACTATTTTTGAACTCTCCTTTGGTGTGACGAGTGCATTCAGCAAATCACACACTCTTTGACGTTTGCTTTCCTGATTACTCATATGGGCAAAAGTTTGTGAAAAGGTATGGATAATAGTGTTAGGTATGATTATGACATCAATATATGTTTGGTTTCAAAACAATTGACGTAGTGCCTGCTGAGAAAAAACAACTAAATGCTCATTGTAAATTTTGCTTCCCCACCCTGTATTTTACTGAAAAAGTCTCTTTTTCTTCAGCTTTCTCTGTTTCTGATATAATAACCTTTGAATTTACTCTGAGCTTTAATAAACATCTACATGATCAGTGATTTAAATATAGGAAAATAAATTATTTAGACTTAAAAAAAACTCAGAATAAAAAGGATAATATTACAGTAAATGGTGATAAATCACTTAAGATGGGTAAAATATAGAGAAAAAAAATCATTTGGGAACTGCTACTGATGTCTTGTTTGTAAGTGTGAAAACGGTCCTTACCACTTCAACCACCTGCTCCTTAACAACATCACCTGCTCTTACACTGAGTTCTTCTGGATACTCTGGGTATAAGGGTTGAAAACAGACGCCAGGCAGCCATGACCCAGCAGCAGTGAAGTACACCTGCACTAGCCACAAAAACCAGAAGTCCCTCACAAGATAAAGGTATGCAGATGTTCTCTCCATATTACTGTGCATGTTCTGAAACAGGGCTAAGGTTCATCAGGCAGGTTCTAACTCTTACATTTTTTCGCTTTATCTATGATGCTAGCTCGGCTCTAATACAACTATATTTCGGCTGAACTGAACTAACAAACATGATATATATTTTCACCATATTGTGTCGCACAATAAGACTGTTAGTGCTACGAGTTCAGTTATTATTTATATTGATCATTTGGGTTAATGTCGTCAGGTCCTGTCCTATCATTAGCTAACAGAATTTACAATGCAGTAGTTTCAAAGATGAACATTTGTTAATTGTTAAACTCTATTTTGTGATAAAGGTAGTGTATATCTGAACAGGTCATCACTGAAAGTGTGTCCTGTTCCTGACAGTTAGATTAATAGTGTGTGAGGACAGACAGTAATAGTATACAATGGTATGTTTATTTAAATGTACAATTCATGGATGTTTTAGATCAGATTCACAGTTCTATTTACTGCCTTTTGATGCTGTTTCAGTGGCACTTCTAAAATATTTTGGATCATCCCATGCCACTGGTCAGGATGAGCTGTCATCTACCCCCTCAGCTTCTGGAATGTTCTCAGTGCCTCAGGATGAGGAGCTGCCATCGACCTCCTCAGATCCACAGGCCTCTGGAATGAGCTGGACACTGCAGGGACAGACACCACCTGTGTCCTCAGAGACAGCGTCTGCACTAATGTCTGATACTCAGGATGAAGACTGGTTTGCTTCTACTTCTCCCCAGCAGGAATATCCTTCAGGTTGGTTTTTGCAAATGTGTGTGTGTGTGTGTGTGTGTGTGTGTGTGTGTGTGTGTGTGTGTGTGTGTGTGTGTGTGTGTGTGTTTGATTGTTTAGAAGAAAAAAATAGTTAGAAGCTGACTGATATATTTAGAGAAGAACAACAGCCTTTTTTTGCTTCTGTGCAAATTGTTTATAAAATGGATCATTCATTTAACAAGTTCAGGAATGGCACATTGGAACCATGGGAGCCCTTTCCTCACATCACATTACAGTAGGCTCTTGTCAGGGTATTGTCTATTTAATTTAAATTATATAATTTTTTTCACACAGAACCTGTCAGTTTTTCTGTATTTTTAGATGTCCTTGTGGCCATATAATAAATAAAACATCACAGTTTGTTAAACTTTGGTGTGTTTTTTTTTTTTTTTTTGGGGGGGGGGGGGGCTCAAGGGGGTTCTCGCCCAGGGCATTATTCAAGCTACAACTGCCACTGTCTGCCCATGCAGCAAGATGATTCCACTTGACAAGGTTTCTTGAATTAAGATTGTTAAATCTAGAAATAAGCATGTCTACAGATATACGAACACTTAAAATAAGAAATTAACTCTTAAAACAAGATAAATGATGTAACACTTCTAAATCTAAGTTGTTTTTTTAATCTGGTAAGAACCAAACAATTTGCAGTGCATGTTACACTGGAAAAAATCAAAATCTTACCAAGTGTATTTTCTCATTTCTGGTCAAAATATCTCATCACACTTAAAATAAGACATAATCAACAAAAGAGTAGCTGTGTTAAGCAAAAAAAAAAAAAAAAAATCTTGAATTGGGAAAAAAAAAAATCTGCCAATGGAACAAGTGAAGGTAAGATTTCTTGAAATAAGATTTTCAAGATCTATTGTCTAAGAATAAGTTATTATATCTCATGGAAAAGTTACTCTTCAGGTGATTATGTCTTATTTTAAGTGTGATGAGACATTTGGACTACAAATGAGAAAAATATACTCGGTAAGATTTAGATTTTTTCCAGTGTAGAGCCAGTGTTTGTTGAGGAGACATGAATATCGGTCCACATTACAACACAATAAGTCACAGAAATGTTTTTTAGATTAAAAAAAAAAAAAACAACAAAGTTTCATCATCACTGCAGTATGGTTAAAAAAAAAAAAAAAACATAGTTCCACTAAAACAACAAATACTTATGATCATAATAATAACAAACATTTGTAAATAAGACATGCTTGTGTGATCAGTTGGATGTTCCATTCACTTCTGCATTTAATGTATAATTTTTAAACCTTCTTAGTTTGCCTTCAACTTGAACATCTTGCCCTCCTCATAGATTCTAAAGCTTGACATATTTGATGTATAAATATAGTGTGTTTAAAATATTTCAAGCAATAGAATCTACAAGGTGGGCAAGAATGTTCTTTTAGATGTTAAAAGTCAAACCTAATGATTTTGCTGTATTTTCCAACATGATATTCAAATGAGTTCAGGTCAAAGGTCATATTCGGTCATTATATGGAGCTGGATACGTATTAAAGGCATTATTTAACTATAATATGCATTAATGATATATAAGTGGATAAAATTATTACATTATTACATATTGCACTGTTATTACATAATGTGGCGTGACAGACAATCTTGCGTATTGTGACAGATTGTGTTTATTAATATGTAGACTACTGTCCCTTTAAAGAAAATGAACTTCAAACGTGCCTTACTGATGTATCCCACCCTCTATGAAATGAAAAAAATGAACAAGTCTGCTCTGTTTTTATGTAATTACAGAAACACCACTTAAGAATGTTACGGCTGAACAGTGAATTTATGAATATTATACCCCATTTCTGCAATTACATCCTCCTAAATCCCCCTAAATCTTACACGTTGGACCTTTAAACTGCACAGATTACAAAAACAGGCTGAATGAAAGTGCTGCTCTACCTCTGTCATAGCCTGTGAGATTCTGTCAGTGACACACAGACAGAGGTATGCAGTCTAGTGTAGACAGATGCACAAGCATGTACAACACTGTTCCGCACACACACACACACACACACACTTGAGATTATCAAGTCGTCTGGATGAGCCTGACAGTCACCAGAGCTGCAGGATCACACTTTAATGCTCATGTGGTGCTGACAGACACCAGACTGTGTGCATGTTCTGTAGTAGCAATGTGTACGTCAGTTTCTCAAATGTGTATCATCTGGTGTGTACATGGGGTATTATCAACACAGTTTGTTCCCATGCTGTGAGAAAACTGACCACATTTTGTGTAGAAAAGCGATCTGTCACTCACTAATAAGGAACTTCTATGTCTCTGCTAACAGGGAGGGAGGATTTACACAGCCCAACAAACTACTATCTGACTGCAAAAAGCCAAAGCACCCCTCCACTCACATCCTCTGCTGTCAAATCTAAATGCCTGGAGTGCAGACGCATGGTGACGTTCTCTCCTTTATGGCAGTGACACCTCTGTTTACTGAGGGATCCTCTCCGTCTGCTCCGCTGGGACACGCACAGTCATTTTTTCTATGGAAATGAAGGTGAAAATATCCTCCATGTCAATCCCATGCTAATCCTGCAGTGTTTTATTTACAGGTCACAGATAGAGTATGTGACGGCAAACTTTGTCAATTTGACAGGCCTGACAGTGTGGCGAAGAAGAAAACACATCAAACAGGCAGAAGAAGGTAAGGCTATATTTGTGGCTATATTTGTGAGGGAAGACAAATAAAAGCCGGTAGAGGAGTTTGTCTTCAAAAGTTTGTTTTTAATATTAACTTGAAACAAACAAAAACAAATTTGCCCACTTTCTCCAGCCCAGTCTACGCAAAACAATTCACTGTCACCACAGGAGAGGAAGCTTCCCAATTCAAAACAGTAGAAAACACACTCTCTAGTCACAGTTTTTGTGCTCATAGTAAACAGTATTTAAAAAATACAGTAAAAATCAGTATAGTAGTCATCGGTAATATTAAGGCTTGCAAATGTACAGTGAAATTTTACACTGGTGTTTGACAGTATCATAAAAATTCAACCATATACAGTAGCTACCACATCAGATGTGTAGCAGTGTGTGTACAAATAACAAAACAGCAGCATTGACACATTGCAAGCTAACGTTAGTATCATCCAGGTTAGTTCATTTTTTCATTTTGACGTTACTTGATACAAGGCGTAAAACTCAAATAACAGATCAATATGATAAAAATGCATCAAATAAACATAAGACAGAGGACCACAGTCCAAACTACCACCTTATATAGATTCTTTACCCTTTACCTAACAGATCTCATGTTGAATATATCGTCTTTCTCACCCCCGTTGATTAACTCGGGCTGAATCGAGCTGTTTTCCTCACAGGCCAAACAAGTCTCACTTCTCTACCCGTGACCTTTAACAACCTGTCAGTCTCCAACTGTGATCACACTGCTCAAATGTACGGCACTCATTTTAATTAAGCATATTAAGGCTCCATTGAGCTGTGGTCGTTACTCAATACACACAGTGGCAGGGTTCTTTTTCTCTGTTCCAGTACAACCATGACACACATCAGTGACTGTTAACAGATCTGTTAACAGGGCTTTTCCGTCACCCTAATGGCTTCTTAACAACCTAGGGCTGAATCTACTAAGATCCCAATTTGCGTGTACTTATTTGCGTGCGCAATCTAGAATTTTGTGTGTGGGGTTGAACCGTGTTTTGCGATTGATTTACTAGAAGTGACTGCGTAAATGACAACAGGTGCAAACGTGTTGGACTTGTGCCTATTCAAATGAGGGTTTTGGATGTTTTTGTTGGTTTGCAGCATGGCAAGTTTGGAGACGAAAGCACAAAGCTAAATTCGACCCTACAGAATTAGAGGTGTTGGTAGAGCAAATAATTAAATGAGCTACAGCAAAGGAGCCTGGTTTGGTCTCATTCAAGGAGTCCAGAGTGTGTGGAAACCTCATAAACCTGAGCATCTGCCACAACATGGCATTTAGGACTTCAGACAGCACATCTGACAAACGGGATTAGGAGATCCCAGCTGTAATAGGTACCGTACGCTGGAATGACCCAAATGCAAAAACATGTAACCCTGCCAGGAGTTTTGTCATTGCAGATATTCCAGGACTCCTTCTCGTGGCTGGTTCCAAATCTGCTCTGACTTCCTCCAACAGCTCCAAAATGACAAGGCTTTCCTCATTCATTCTACAAATGTTCACACGAGGGTGAAAAATGCGTTCTCTGCATCTTGTTTCATTGTTTCAATGTTTCCTTGCGACCATAACCACAGCCATGTGTGCGTAATTACCCATCCAAACCATTTGCACCTCCGTTTGAGACATGTTAAATATAGACACAGTTTCTATGAGTAAAATTGCTTTCGGGTTTGATAAATCACTTTGTGTGCTATATTAATATTTACTTTTTCTCCTCTCAGCACACACACAATGGCGTTTAAACGCTCCATGTCACATATTCATTGCAGCAAATGTACTAACTGGAGGCAGATGCTCTATTTTGCACCTTTGAAAGACACAACCCTTTGTGTGAACTGTTAGCAAACCAGTTAGCACATTTTTTTGCATGCGCAATGAGTTTGCACATGTTTTTACACACGCAAACCTTTAGTAGATCCGGCCCCTGGTGTCATGTATGCAGGTGGAAGTTTACTGAAACAAGAAATTTCAGTCCAGGATATCAGATGACCCCTTTGAGGGGTAGGGTTGTTTAAGTCAAGTTTAAGGTTGTGTTGCAGCCTCATTAACAACAAAAACTCAAAGATGTTGCCTTTCCAATCAAGTCTGATGCCACTTTTCCACCGAAGGTATCAGCTCAACTCGCCTTGGCTCAAATTCACTCAACTTGGCTCCGTATTTGCACCAGTGCGTTGTTTCAGCTGTAGGTGTAGTACCTCAGAGTGGGTGGTTGTCATCACAACGTATTGTTAACTACTGTGAGATCATCTTCATGATTGAGTTTCCTTCTGAAATAAGAACTTTTCTGGGAAAGGATGTAATTGTTTAGATATAAAATCTGTGGATGATTTATTATTATTTTCAACATAGAGACTATTCGAAAAAATTTTCTACGCATTTTGCTAATCAGGTGTTCCATATCACATGATACTGTGTGTGTGTTCCTGCATGTTCTAGTGATGGGTTAAATGCAGAAGGTTAATTTCAGTGTGTGGTGCATGCGATCTATATACTGACAAATAAAGAATCTTAATTTAGATTTGCTTTGGCTCTCTTGATATTAGAAATATCATCTAACCTCACACAGAGGAAATGATGAAAAAGCTGTGCCAAGTCTAGGCCAGTTGTGCTGATACCGTCAGTACAAAAGTGACATAATACAGTTTAATGGCCGTGTACTTCTCCTGTCCAAACCTAACCTAACCAAGGTGAGGTTAGGTTTAGGAGTGCATGTTAAAAGGGTGAAGATTCCAAAAAATGCTTTTTACTCATTATGAAACATAAACTAAAACATAATTTTGAAATAATGGCCTTGCTCTCCTCTGTCCAGTGTTTGTTGCTGTTACAAACCTATAAGAAAAGGTCCGCAGGTGGCAGTTTAACAGTTTACATGATTGTTAACAGACATTGTGTTGAACTGATGGGTCACAACACTAGCAATAATCAATATAGATGCAGCTATTGTGAAAAGACAATCTCTTGAATATAGCAATGCTTAAAAACAGAATAACGTATTTGCATGAAAGTCACGGTTTGTGATTTTCAATAAAGATCCCTGTTTGCTTGTTTACAGTATATGTGTGAAACTATATTAGCATTAACCCTATCTTATTAATAATAGTGTAGATGTGTGTGTGTGTGTGTGTGTGTGTGTGTGTGTGTGTGTGTGCGTGCGTGCGCGAGTGGGGGTATGTGTAACCCCATCTCTGAGTCATTTCTCTTGATGACAACAGAACAATTTGTATAATTTCTGCTGCTACTTCAATTATGGATCGATTCAGTCACTGCATGATCCAGACACTTCTTCATCTTCAAAAAACAAAGAAACAGCAAAAATTGCTTCTGGCTTAGAGAGATTATCAGGTGATTACTGGTCCTTCACTTCCTGATCAAAAATCAGTTCCCTGTAGAGCCACGTCTCCACAAGCGTCT
Source organism: Sphaeramia orbicularis (assembly GCF_902148855.1). Classification (NCBI taxonomy): domain Eukaryota; kingdom Metazoa; phylum Chordata; class Actinopteri; order Kurtiformes; family Apogonidae; genus Sphaeramia; species Sphaeramia orbicularis. Next base: position 43,060,542 of record NC_043960.1, read on the forward strand.
TCTATTCTTCTATTGAGAAGAGGAGGAGAGACGCTGGAAACAGTGAGAGGAGTAAAAACCATGTTCCTTATTATTCCTCCAGCCTCTTCAGATCTGATGAGGAAGAATTAAAAAAGGAGGAGGGGTGAGACAGAGGCCCAAAGCAGCAGTCTGAATATGTTTGTAGGAAAAAGACCCTCTGGCTTTTATCTCCGCCGCGGAGGTAAACGGTCCAGCAGAGGAACCGCTGGGTAACGTTCAGATGACGCCGTAGTCCCTGAGTGACTTGAGCAGCACCGTGTCTTTGACGTCGGTGAACACCTTACGGATGTTGTGGGTATCAGTGGCACAGGTGAAATGTTGGTAAAGAGTCTTACGCTCATCCCTGTTATCGCGGTTGACAGCCTGCTGCTCGTACAACTTTTTTATGTAGTACTTGGCATCCTCTGGGTCTTGCCTTTTACCTAAGAGGAAGATGAAGAACAAAAGTTAAAATCAGGAATTTGTAATCTTATTTTTATAAAAGTATAAACTCTTTTAACCCAGTAAGACCCAGCGCTACTTTTACGTCAGTTCCCAAATGAAATGTTCTCTGTATCTAACCTTTCTTAAGTGACCTATCACAATTTATTTATAATATTATCCTCTGTATTTTGTATTTTATCAGTATAAATCAGGTGTTTTCCTGTATTTAATTTTCTGGTCATGTAGATGTTCATAAAATCTGAAAATGAAAATTGAAGGTTATTATATCAAAAACAGAGAAAACTGAAGAAAAAGTGACGTTTTCTGTAAAATCTCCCCTTAACTGAACATAAACCAAGTGTCTCCATCCACTGTCATTGATCCAACTCCATGAGTTTTACTAGTGAATCAGTGTTGTAGAAGATGACGGTGTTTCCACGTTCACTACGGAGCCTCTGAACGTCCAAATGGGTCATATCTAATGACTATGAAATGATGAATAACTGCATTTTACACCAATTACTGACATGTATTGATAGGATTAGTGCACGGTTTTACAACCTTGGGGCTGGGACCCCATGTGGGGTCGCCTGGAATTCAAATGGGGTCACCTGAAATTTCTAGTAATGGATAAAAAAAACAACAACTTACTAATAAAAAAAAATATATGGTGAGTTTGCAGAGACAATCCCAATCCATAAAAGACCTGAAACTCTGAAGCTGAAGCACTGTGGTACTGTTTATCTTTCAAATGTTCATTGTGGTCAGTTTCAGATGCTGCAGCTCTTTCATAATTCATAGTTTGAGTTCTTGTTTGTTCAGTATTAATTGTCAGCCTTGGAAATCCAAGCTGGACTGACTGTACATATCCTGACCAAGGAAAATAAAATTCTCATTTTGTGCAGTAATCTACACCTGGCTTTTCTGCCTCTGTCCATAATAATATACATTATATAGACCAATTGTTGTCTAAAATTAATGTTTATTTGCAACATAATATAGCAAACTATTAAATGATCAAAAACAACTAAATTTTAACAAAAAAAAAAAAGTCTCACTTTTGAATGTCTGGGGTTGTCAGATATGTGTGATGTTAAAATGGGGTCATGGGCCAAAAAAGGTTGGGAACCACTGGTCTAGTGGATCAACAGGTATTAAACATCAGTAGATGGTTTTGGTCAGTGACGGATGTTTGGGTCTTTATGGGCCCATTTATACATATATAGAGATTCTATGTACTGCACTGAGGATGTCCCTATGCCACCCTGATAAGACCTCCTGCTACCCCATGTAAAATGTTCTAGATCCGCCACTGCACCCATTTCATAACTAAAGGGGGTCGAGACTTTCAAGCAGTGGGTCCCAGACTATGTCACTGTCACTTTAAATTCTGTTGAGTCTTTTAAAAAGCAGCTGAAGACCTTGTTGTTTAGACAGGCTTTTAGTTAGGTGTAGGTTTTATGACAATTTGCTTTTATGTTTTTATGCCTGTGTATGTATTTTACTGTAAAGTACTATAAAAGTGCTATAGAAATAAACCTTCCTAAACTTTACTAAACATTTTAGTGTGGAATATTTTGAGTGGTGAAATTGCAGATTGCTACAAAGTCCATTTTAGGAAGTAGAAAAACAACAACTTTTGATAGCAAAAATGTAAATTCTGGCCCACTCTGAAATAGAAGGCGTAGAAGGGGATGGTAATACAGCTTAACACCAGATGCCAGCTGCTAAAAAATGAAAAAAGAGAAGAGGAATCATTCAGAGCTGCTGTACAAACATGATGGCACCAAAGTCATAATAGTTTAGGATTTTTCATTATAGTTTAGTTTTATTTAGTTTTGACTTTTTTTTCTCTAATTCCATTAGTTTTAATTAGTTTTTAGAGCAGGTTTGCTAGTTTTTATTATTTTTCTTTTTTTTTTCTAAATGCTTGGCTTTAGTTTTATTGTATCTTTTATCTTCCTTGCCATCGTATTCAAAGAAATCCCACACAGGACTCCGATGCTTTCTCCCAACTTTAGTCTCCATCATGTTGCCAGGTAGAGTGGGGATGAGAAGACGACTCAAAATAAGTGATGAGACGTGACGGACCATAAAGTGCTGTATGGTGCCGCCAGCTAACATTGCTCAAGTGAAATCATTCGATTTTATACCAATCCGACATTGACAAAGATGAAAACGAAGAGAATTTTATCCATAACTTTTATACGTTTTAGTGAGTTTTGTAAGCACACAGTACAGTTTCAGTTTTTTTCCTTTTAATTATAATTTTCATTTATTTCAGTTAACAAAAATGTTTTTTTTTAAATTCTAGTTGTCATCATTTCATTAGTTTTTGTGAACGATAATAACCTTGGATGGCACATCGTGGTGAATAGTGACCTGCTCCCTCTGTGGATATAAACATCTTTAATATACAATAATGAAAACATAACCATTTCTGCAAAAATCCTCCTACTGCCCCAAATTCATGCAAAATTAAAATTAATATTAAAATGTAGAATGCAATCAAATTGAATTTTGTTTTGGCTTGAATAATAAACAGTCATTTTTATCCTTTAAAATCATAATTAAACATCCTCTGTCACTACTAAAATTGATGTTCAGAGTTCTTTGGCTATGAGAAAGAAATAATACAGTATTAGAGTGGCTTTGCTATAAGGTTACAGGAATATAAACCTCAAACGAGGTGAGTAGCAGCGGTTGCATTAATTATAGGTGATTTTTGTTTTTTTTACAGTGAATACTGCCTTGCACTGGGTGATAAGTTGCACACACTTGAAATGCACACTCACATTCAGAAACACACTGTGTTCAGTAATAACATGTTGTCATGCCATGGTACATGTGGACTATAAATGTGCATTTCAAGTGTCTTAGGATTTCGTTCAGTGTAGTTACATTAAGCCTCAGTGTATCTGCCTGCAATTGTGTTTTTGTATCACTGTGTCAGGATTTTATCCCACTTAATACATGATTGTATACAAAAGAAATCAATAACTGGACAAAAATGAATAATTCCATTTGAGAACTGAGCTTAATTGTCTCCAATAATTGCTGCTAAGTAGTTTATTAGATCCATTATAGCTGGAGGTGAATATAGAGTAGCATAGCAACAGTGTGTTATTCACCGGCATAGAATGCACTGATTGACAAAGCAGAAAGAAGAATTCAACAAAGTGGGGTAATAATGATAGAGGAAATCTCTCTATCTATAAAATAAAGGAGAAAGTGAAAGATGGAATACCGTTATACAAGAGTAATCAACATTACTTTGCAAGTCAAAGTAATAAATGCCTAAATAAATGCATCTGGATCTGAACAAGTGAAAAATTAATCTATAAATGTGGAATTGAATAACAATGTAAGTGGAAAAAACAGGACCAATGTCCCTGTATCACACCAGCATGTTCTGTAAAGAATCAAAAACAACTTGAATTTGTGAGGTTGTCAGGTTCTGTCTGTACGTCAGAGTCCTGTGGTCTGCATGTGTGGTCTCCCAATAGGAGAGGGTGGTGCTTTCACCGGAGGAAATCTCAACCAATTCAATTAAAGTCCATAGATGACTTCCTATCAGTGCTCAATAGTAACGAGGCTTATGCTGGTGGGGGCCAACAGCAAGGGTATACCCCCAAAATCCTCTGCTATATATAAATCTATCCATGATAATTGTTAGACAATCGATACGAACTCAGTTTGAGCTACAGTGACCTGATAGTGGCAGAATAATGGTCAGAGAACCAATTTTTCCCACAAAACTCCACCTAGTGAATGAAAATGACACCATATGAACTCTGGATGGTAGCGAGAAAACGGACATTTGTAAGACGATCAATATGAACCATATTTGATCTCAAGTGGCCTAGTATTTCTTGATTTATGTCCAAAAAACTGATTTTCAGCTAAAGCGCCCCCATTTGGATGACTTATAATACTCATAGAGAAGCTGAAATCGATAGGGTTCTTTCATTAGGGGTCCACTATGTTGGTTATCAAGGGAGAGGAAATCCCAAAAAATCTGTCCTAGTTATCATGTTCACATAAATTATATCCGGTGCCCGTGGTGGTGGTGGAGGATCCAGCGTCAGTCGGGTTAAAACCATTATATCCCTGAAATTGCATTTCAGGGATATAATGGTACCATTTCCATGTTATAAGCCATCAAAACATGTATAAGTAAAAGCAAATTTGTAATATTTCAAAAAATAAAAAATCAAAATATCTCAAAACGGAATAAACTTTGTAGACATTGTCCCAAGGAAGCTAAATATAACATCTGACATGAAAATATACAGTCATATTGTTTTGCATAATTCAATTACTGCATTATGTATTTGTTGTGGTTGAATGCTAAAATTAGGAAAACTGTATTGTTTGATTGTTGTATTAAGTTAATGATAAAGGTGTAAAATCACTTGATTAAATAAGTTTATACTTTTTCCTACTCCTTTTGGATCATGCAAAATTCAGACTTGCACGTACTTGAAGATGGATTTTGTTCCTTTATATGTTATTTTATTTTTGTCTGAATTTGCTTTTCTTTGTTTTATTTTGCTTAATTTGCATGTTCTAAATAAATAAATAAATAAAGATGTTTGAAGAAACTGCTAACGAAGACGATGATGCCACTGCCAACAATGACAACAGACACAGCACCTTCACAAAAGCTGGCGGCCCGTCGGTCAGTGAGTCCATTTTTACTATTTGAGGTCTTATTTTCCTGTCATTCCAGCTGAGAAGCCTGATATTATCAGTCAGCTGCTAGGGACTGGTTGTTGTGTGTTTTCTTCTATCTTTGTAAAATGTCATTGACCTGCGATGGGTTAAGAGGCGAGTGCAACAAGTCATTGTCATATTCTGGAAATAAGAGTATTCTGCCACCGAACCTAACATAAACCCATCAATTACAGGCAGAAAAATGTACAATGTGACTGTTTAGTATGGAGGTCATACTGTATGTCAGTACCCTGTGTGTTTTCTGTAGTGGTTTGCTAGCATATGAACACCAGTTAATGATTAAAAGTGCCCATTAGTCAGCCGATGATTTTAATATGGGTCTGTTCATAAACTTTAATCTGAAATGGTCAGAGCGTCACCTGATCTGTGGTTCAGAAATTCACAGTTTCAGAGCTCAGGTCAAGAATAATATAGAGATCTGCAAGACAATCACCACACTGTCAAAATACTGTTGAAAAGACTCCTGCATTCATAGGCTAAAGGATGAAGAATGAAAGACTAAATCACTGTTCATGGTGTCGGATTTTTATATTACTATCATAACAAAATCAGAGTCTATAACAGTGATCATTTCCAAACGATGTTGCTGCACTTTCTCAAAAAAGAATATGGAGCATTTATTAATTATACAGAAGCACTACAGGTGAGAAACTAAAATGTATGATTATGTTCTGCAACACTAATCCAACAATAAAACCTGATAAAAATGTCATTCAAGTACCAGATTGATAGGCAGTATCAGTAAGTAGTATAGTAGATGCATTGTTAACAGTTTAATTATACTGATGCCTATGATTGATGTGGACTAATGGGTCTATCTTGAGTACAAAACCAAGGTCCCATTCATTCAACAACAGGCCACCCAGCTCCTGGTGCAGACTATGGTTATCTCCCGTCTTGACTACTGCAATGCTCTTCTAACGGGCCTCCCAGCTTGTGTTGTCCAACCACTACAGATGGTCCAGAATGCAGCAGCGCGTCTGGTCTTCAATCAGCCTAAAAGGGCACATGTCACCCCCTTACTCATTGAGTTACACTGGCTACCCATAGCTGCCCGCATCAAATTCAAATCTTTAATCCTAGCCTACAAAATTCTCAGTGGGTCTGCTCCTACCTACTTAGGTGCACTAATAAAAGCTTATGTTGCCCCACGACCACTCCGCTCATCTGGGGAACGTAGTCTGGTGGTCCCCAGACCTTATACAAGACAATCCAGGCTCTTTTCATGGGTCGTTCCACGTTGGTGGAACGCTCTACCAAGTGCTACAAGAACAGAGTCATCCCTGCCTATCTTCAAGAAGCTCCTGAAGACCCAGCTCTTCCGAGAGCACCTCCTATCCTAACACTTTCAAACATTCCATTTTAAATATTCTAATAAGGTTTTTCCCAGGATAACCACAGATTCTTCCAGGATTATCTCTGGACCTGCTGCGGTGGTCCGGCCTCTTCACTGCCCTCATCACCACTCACTTTTCCTCAACCGCCTCCATGTGTCTCGCCCTACTCCCCCCTTCTCCCCCAGTCTCTATCTCTATCGCTCTCTCTTTTTCTCTTTCTTTACTCTCTCTCTTTAACCCCAACTGGTCAAGGCAGACGGCCATCCTCCAGGAGTCTGGGTCTGCTCGAGGTTTCTGCTGTTAAAGGGAAGTTTTTCCTCGCCACTGTCACCAGTCACAAGTGTTTGCTCCTGGAGGATTCTGTTGGGTTTTTGTAAATTGACTTAGAGTCTGGTTTTGACCAACTCTATATGTAAAATGTCAAGAGATAACTTTTTTTGTGATCTGGCGCTATATAAATAAAATTTGATTGATTGAGTGATTTAATTGGTTTTCCCCTGTAAGTCGCTTTGGAAAAAAGCATCTGCCAAATGCGTAAACATAAACATAAACATTCATTCATTTTATTCACATATATATATTAAAAGATCAAAGTATAAGAACATTACATTTTCCATTTACATTATGTGAAATGGGACACCCTGGGAAGCAGAAGAGCTTTTGAGAGGGGCCCAGACACAAAGAATAAATACCACATGTAACAATAACGTAACACATTTTACAGTAAGACAAACCCAAAAATACCCCCCCCTTTTCAAGCATCCACAGTCTCACACAGTACAGGTTTAGATGATAAGCACAATGATCCACAGTCTCACTCACACACACACTCACATACACAAAATAATGTTAATATTAATAACAATGTTAATTCCCCTAACCTAACTTAAGAAGGTCCAAGTGGTCTAGTCACCAACAGTCTTAAAACAAGTTACATATAAGCAAAGAAAAGGATTACAGCATTAATTCATATTTGAGCATATTCCAGTAGCAGTTGCCTCCTAAATCTCTTTTAAAAACATGTACAGTTGGAGACATTTGTACGTCTTTATCTATAATCATTCCATACCTGCGGACCTTTGCAAACTACACTGAGACTAGTAGATTTAAGTTTCCACTTTATTCCCTTAATGTGATGCTTTTTCCATGCCATCTAAAACTGAAAAGCTGAAAAAAAATTCAACAAAAAAGTGCAAGCTATCTCTGAAAAGCTAGAGGGAGTGTCTACCTTACTAAATTACACAACAATAAAAAAAAAAAAGGTGAATAATTTGAATCTGTTTATCATTGACTTCACTCATTGTTTTAGTGCTAGTCTGATTCTCCGAATTCACCGCAGCGTCCAAGTAAAATATTGGAGAGCAGGAAGAAGTGTCGCATGCAGTGTCGACACTGCAATGTTAGAAACAGCCAGGGCTATGAGCTGTTCACAGTTATCATTAAGGTTAAACTGACATCAAGGAGCTTGACCCTGTAGGAGTCATTATTTTACCCTGCTAATGCTAATGGTAAAACACAGTGGGCGCACAACAGTTACACACACAAACACACAAATAATCACTTGCACTCACGAATTCCACACACCGCACAAATGTATGTACACACCCGAGGGTTTGCAAAGACGGGGTGGGGGGGTGGGGTGTATATGGCCTGTGGGAAGTGCAGTATTTGTCTGTGGTTGCCATGGGTAACAGAGACAGAGAGTTGTGGGCAGGGAAACAGGAGGTGGTGGGGGTTGTTGGGGAGATGCTCTCCAGCCTTTCACACCAGCAGAGCTACAGGCTGCAGCCACATCATTAAGCACACAAAGTACCTGAAGTGACTCATTTGCAAGTGTGTGTGTGTGTGTGTGTGTGTGTGTGTGTGTGTGTGTGTGTGTGTGTGTGTGTGCGGATGGAGAAAGATTCAGCTGGATTTTGATAACACCAGCACAGTGACAGAGGGAGAGAACCCGGTTCCGAGTCAGGAAACGAAGCAACGAGGCTAAAACCACTTCACAAATGATTCTACAGAACTGTTCTTTTTTGGACCAGTCCATACTCTACATTATTTCCAGCAGGTGCAGTAGGATGCGATGAAATAGCTGAATGCCTGGAGCCAATTGGCCAGAGGAAAACAACAGTGCATACCCCTTTTATTGAACACAGATGTGGTTCTGGGCGTACTGTGGTTATGATTGGTTTGGTTCATTAGAAGTGCTAAAAATGTTGGATAAGTGCAGAACTCAGAATGACATCTTAAATCTTCTTGAGTCTGACCAGTGATATAAAACCATGGCGATGTCTGGTCCATCAATTATGTTACATAACCGCAATTATCACTGTAACCACACACACACACTGACTGAATAACCACCACCTCCTGTCTAATGGACAATGTCATACTCACTCTACCTCAGTGCAATAATCCCACCCGTACACCTTGTTTTGAAATTTACCTTGTTTACTTCCTTTTATTACCTGTATATATCCTTATGTTGTACATATTTCTTAGCCGTAGCATAGTTAGCTTCTTGTATATTTTAGTAGTAATTTGTAGTATTTTAGTAATGTTTGTGTATTAAATATTTTATTTCTGTACTTTTTGTGTATTTTGTGTTATTTTTTTAAACAGTCTTTTTGCATTTTTAGTGTTTGCTGCTAAACGGATTTTCATTGTTCCTGTAACAATGACAATAAAGAGCTATTCTATTCTGTTGTATTCTGTAATGAGGTTTACACTGTCGGGGGCTGACAGCAAGGGTATATCCCTAAAATCCCCCCAGTCCTCTGCTTCTCCAACCATTTGTAAAAAAACACACCACCTGGTGTCAAATACAACATCATGTAAAGTCAAGGTAGTGGCATGAAGAAAGATAATGGTTAGACAATTGATATGAACTCAATTTGAGCCACATCGACCTGATAGTATCATCAGTAATGATGAGAGAACCAATTTTTCCCCACAAAACTCCACCTTTTGAATGGAAATTACACCATATGATATTTTTCTATAATGTTTAAAGAACCAAGACGTACTGGAACACAATGATTCTTTTTTAAGTGAGAAATACCGAAACTGTAAGCACCCAGTTCATTTGTTCATTTTTCACTTTTGTATGCACTGGAAAAAATTTAATCTTACCAAGTGAATTTTTCTCATTTCTAGTCAAAATATCTCATCACACTTAAAATAAGACATAATCACCTAAAGAGTAACTTGTTTGAAAATCTTATTTCAAGAAATCTCACCAAGATAATTTTCACTTGTTCCAACAGCAGATTTTTTTTTTTTTTTACTTAATTCAAGACTTTTAATTAACTCAAGCAAAAAATCTGCCAATGGAACAAGTGAAAATTATCTTGGTAAGATTTCTTGAAATGAGATTTTCAAGATCTATTGTCTAAAAATAAGTTCTTACATCTCCCTAAAAAGTTACTCTTTAGGTGATTATCTTATTTTAAGTGTGATGAGATATTTTGACTAGAAATGAGAAAAATACACTTGGTAAGATTTAGATTTTTTCCAGTGTGTATAAAATATGAAACACAAAAAGGGCTCTAATAGATATCATCTGTAACAATGGTAATGCTGGAGATATTTTGTCACCTTTTCCAATAAAAATAAAATGAAAAAAAAAAAAACAGAAAATGTCACCATATGAACTGTGGATGGTAGCAAGAATATGAACATTTGTAAGACAAACCAAATTTTATCTCAATCGGCCTATTATTCCTTGATTTATGCCCAAAAAACTGATTATCAGCTAAAGCACCCCCAGTTGGATGACTTATAATACTCATAGAGAAGCTGAAATCGATAGGGTTTTGCACTGGGGGTCCCCTGTGTTAGTTAGCAAGGGAGAAGAAATCCAACCAAATCTGTCCTAGTTATCGCGTTCACATGAAGCATATCAGGTGGCCGCATCTGGGGTAAAACCATTATTATATAATATGTAATAACTGTCACCATAGCTGATAGTACAGATATATAGTTCATGAACAGGTTTTGTAGTATTTGGAAGTGCATTGCTCTTCCCTCACCCTGACCTACGGTGGCCATTAAAAACACCAAAGTCCTTCATCTCAGTCAGTGTTTGTTTTGTCCATTCCTGCTTTTGGTTAGGATGATATTTATTTCAGTTGTTGGGCCACTAGAAAGGAGAAGAAGTCGTCTGTTCAGTTCTACTGTAGAAAAACGACAGACTCTGTGGAGGAGGAAACACCTTGTTCTAAGGTAATAGATGATTTTACACCAATAAAAACATAATCATGATATTCCATCTCTGCACATGGATCTTCATTAATCTCTCCTGAATCCCACACTCTACAACTTTAACTTCTGGTGAAATCTTCATCTTCAAACCAGAAATAGAACATTTGACAGTATTAAGTCTGTCATAAAGTCTACTTTATATGAATGCATCATTAAAATGTCTTCAAATGGTTGACACAGTTTATCATGCTTCTCTTAGGTTTATTACTGATTCTAAAGCCGTGACACATCATTATGAGTTGTATTCCAGCGTGGGTTGGCCTGCCCTGTCCACTAGGAGGCTGGGACACTGGTACACCTTTATTTACAAGGCCATACTTGAACTACTGCCTTCCTATGTCTGTTGTTTAATAACAAGAAGAAGTGTTGATTGTTACTGTCTGCAATCAAATGAGCATTTGTTCCTTTTTGTGCCGTTCGCCCGTACAGAGCTGGGTAAAAGGGCGTTTGTCTACTCTGCTCCTTGCACATGGAATATGTTGCTAAAAGACTGGAAACTGACTCAGTTGATCTCCTTGAACGCTTTTAAATCCAAACTCAAAGTGCTAGAGACTAACCCAATGACTTGCACTTTTTTTTGATAGTTTGACTTGCCCTGTAAATTATTGTATGTTGTAACTGTGTGTTGTATTTCATGCTGCCTCTTGGCCAGGACTCCCTTGGAAAAGAGGTTCTTAATCTCAATGGGATCTTTTTACCTGGTTAAATAAAAAATAAATAAATAAATAAATAAATAAATATTATATAACCGCAATTAACTGAACTGAGAGGAACTAATTTGCATAACTGTAATAATCATTTACATTCACCAGGATAGAAATACCATTTGTACTTCACTTGCATGACATCATCTCATCGCAACAGCTACATCTAAAGGTGTGTTTACCGGTACCTGTCATTATGACTCATTTCTTTGTTTCAGGCGTTGTGTGTTTAAGTAAATTATGCAAAAGTTACGTATGAACCCTCTAAGAAAGACACAGATTTTTATTAATGTGCTCCAGTTTTCAGTGCCAATCAATGTCATTTGTTTTAGATGTTCTGTATGTGTGTGATGACGAAATAGACAGAAAAGGTCAACTGAGGAGTTCACCACAAATACTTGTATGAAAAAAAAAAGGATTTAATTCACAATGAAAAAAAGAGAACGTCTCCATGTTTAGAGAGATGGAACCAGCAAATATCGTATACTGCTATGAACTATATGCAAACCTACCTGTGAAGGTGGGGAAGTATTTCTGTAAGTCAGAGGTTTGTATTTTGTCAGCCAGGATGTCAGTCTTGTTAAGGAAGAGGATGATGGAGGTGTTGAGGAACCAACAGGAGTGGATTGTTGTATAAAACAGAGCCAGACTCTCATGCATTCGGTTCTGAAGAGACAGATATTAAACAGATGGTTGAGGTTTAATACAGGGCAGAGGATTCTGTTGAGGATAATGAAAAAGCAAAACCGATTAAGATGAAGCAGAAGAAGTGATGGAAGGACCGGACGGACAGAAGGAAGTCCTTTAGGTGAAGAAGGGGGAATTTATAGGGGTATGGATCACACAGAGGAGCAGCAGGGAGGTTAATGAATGTGTTGGCTGACTGGAAAGTGGCTGGCAGAGATAAATGACTTAGTAACGCCACGGGAGGGGACGAGTGGATACAAGGTGATGAGGAGGGAGAGCGTTTAGTTGAGCGAGAGTGAAGCCTGCTGGTAGATGGACGAAATGACAAGAAGAAAGACAAAGAAAACCATCAACAACCAACAACGACCAGTCAACATCACAGCAAAACATCTAAATATAAACTATTCAATTAACATTAAGATTTAAGAATGTTTATTGTCATTATGTGTACACACGACGAAATTTACACATTTAGTTCTCAGCTTAATTTCAATATTCAGATGAAATATAAAACACACTATAAGAATATGTACACCAAAAGAAATGTAAAAACAGTATGTACAGTGGAATGCAATATTATGTGTAAATGAACAGCAGCAGAGAAGTATGGAAGGGATCCACTACTACTTCTGAAACACTCGCTTCTGGATACAGATGGGCAAAGGATGGGAACAACAACCACCATTCACTCACATTCACATCTACAAGCAATTTAGACCAATTAACCCAGGGCTGTCACACTCACTTTAGTTCAGGGGCCACATTCAGCCTAATATGAGCTCAAATGGACCAGACCAGTAAAATAACAACATAGTAGCCTATAAATAACAACTCTAAATGTTTCTGTTTTTGTGCAAAAAAATGTACTATTTTTTTAACAATATTATGCCTCAGTTTATCATGTTCACATGTGCATTAAACCTACAGGGTGGGGAAGCAAAATTTACAATACTTTGAGGCAGGGATTGAAAGACAGTGTATGACCAATTTATTTATTGAAAGTCATGAGAATTTATTTGCCACAAGAAAATTGACATAATAGAAAATGTTTTTATTCTATGTGTCCTCCTTCTTTCTCAATAACTGCCTTCACACGCTTCCTGAAACTTGCACAAGTGTTCCTCAAATATTCGGGTGACAACTTCTCCCATTCTTCTTTAACAGTATCTTCCAGACTTTGTCGTAATAGTTTTGCTCATAGTCATTCTCTTCTTTCCATTATAAACAGTCTTTATGGACACTCCAACTATTTTTGAAATCTCCTTTGGTGTGACGAGTGCATTCAGCAAATCACACACTCTTTGACGTTTGCTTTCCTGATTACTCATATGGGCAAAAGTTTGTGAAAAGGTATGGATAATAGTGTTAGGTATGATTATGACATCAATACATGTTTGGTTTCAAAACAATTGACGTAGTGTCTGCTGAGAAAAAACAACTAAATGTTCATTGTAAATTTTGCTTCCCCACCCTGTAAATTGTTAATATAATATTGTTAAAATTCCACTTATTTTTCTTACAGGAGTGATATTTTGCTTTTTTTAAATGGAATTATGCATTTTAAAACATTTCCATGTGGTCTACATAAACTGTAAATGCTCTTCATGGGTCTGAATTCTTCATTAATTCAACTCCACAGGTCCATCGTCAGCCCTATTTCTGAGTAATGACACCAGAAAGGTCGTTTTGAGCGCTGGCCCTTTAAATGCAAATCAGCCATTTTCAGGCCCCACCCTCTTAAGGTTGTTGGCTGTGCTGCTCTGTCCCCTTCAACCAACAACTGAACATTTTATGTAATTGGCTCGAAGTTTGGACATATTTTCAGTATGGACTACGACCGCTGCTGCTGACAAACAATTATGGCATACTCAGAGAAATGTTCATCAGAAGTCTAGACCTTATACAGGGAATGCTGAATGCACTCGTCACACCAAAGGAGATTTCAAAAATAGTTGGAGTGTCCATAAAGACTGTTTATAATGGAAAGAAGAGAATGACTATGAGCAAAACTATTACGACAAAGTCTGGAAGATACTATTAAAGAAGAATGGGAGAAGTTGTCACCCGAATATTTGAGGAACACTTGCACAAGTTTCAGGAAGCGTGTGAAGGCAGTTATTGAGAAAGAAGGAGGACACATAGAATAAAAACATTTTCTATTCTGTAAATTTTCTTGTGGCAAATAAATTTTCATGACTTTCAATAAACTAATTGGTCATACATTGTCTTTCAATCCCTGCCTCAAAGTATTGTAAATTTTGCTTCCCCACCCTGTATGTGCTAATGTCATGACGTAACTAGTTATAGACATAACAAATTACGCAGGATTTGAAACAGGTTGTAGATTCTTTTGCCAAAATGAATCTAAGGATAGCTTTGCAGCACCTTGAGAGTTCAAATTTAAACTTTATGAACTCTTCAGGTCCCTAAATAAACAAATAAATGTACCAAAGACTAATAAAAGTGGGTTTAGCAAAATATGACCCCTTTAAGACTTCAGGCCTATGGTTGCTCAGATTATTCACATTTTCTGTGACAGGATAGTTAATATATGTAACATTTTCATCATGTAATTTTACCACTTTCACACTAAAACAAAGAGAACCATTTGGATTTGTCAGTATTTACAGGTTATTACGTTCTTTTTTTATTGGCCCGACCCATTTTAGAATATATTGCTCTGTATGTGGAACCTGAACTAAAATATTTAACACCTTTGATTGTTATTATCTTCAGTGTCATTTTTGCACTTTGGAAATTCATCCCACAGGCCAGACTGGACCCTTTGGCAGGCTGGTTTTGGCCCGCGAGCCATATGTTTGAAATCCCTGAAATAACCTATTAAGGCGCATGTCCTTGGTCACCATCATTCACCATCACTGGAAATATACCAAGTGAATGTTTAGACTAAAAAATGACGTGGTGCAAAACGTTATGAGGAAAGCAATCAATCAATCAATCAAATTTGATTCATATAGTGCCACATCGTAATAAGTTCTCTTAGAGCTGGTCTAAACCAGACTCTTAAGTCAACCCTAACTCATACAGACCCAGTGCTACTTGTGTGGCAGTTCCAAAATTAATTTTTCTCTCTATTTAACCTTTAAGTCATTTATCTCCATTTATTACAATATTATCCTCTGTGTTTAGTGTTCTTTCAGTGTAAATTAGGTGTTTTCCTACATTTAATCCACTGATCATGTTGATGTTCATTAAAATTCAGAGTTAATTCAAAGGTTATTATATCAGAAACAGAGAAAACTGAAGAAAAAGTGACATTTTCAACAAATATATCAATAACTGAACAAAAAACTAATTGATCATTGATCTAACGCCATGGGTTTTACTGTTGAATCAACAATGTTGTAGAAGATGACGGTGTTTCCACAGTAACTATGAAGCCTCTGAACGTCCAAATGGGTCATATCTGATGACCATGAAAAGACGACAAACTGTATTTTACACCAAGTATTTACACGTATTGATAGGATTAGTGGATCAACAGATAGTAAACATTTTTGATCAGGAGATGGTTTGGTCATCAGTGGATGTTTGGGTCTTTATGGGTTAAGAGAGGGAGCCGACACTTTAGCTGGGGAAAGAAAGAAAGACAGAAAGAAAGAAAGAAAGTCAAAGACAGATCTTACGATGGTCTCTCTCTCCTCCAGGACTTGGTCGTACTCGCTGAGTGACGCCAGGAAGATAAGAGAGGTGACATTTTCAAAACAGTGAATCCATTTCCGACGCTCTGACTTCTGACCGCCGACGTCCACGATCCTGTTATGAACCAGAGCAGAAGAACAACAACAAGTAAATAAGAAAGAATAATTAGGAAAATCTCACATGTGCAGTATTTATGTTGTGTAACAGCACTAGGACAAGGACACTTCGGAGTTAAACCTGAATGTCAGCATGGCCGAACACTCAAAGACCACCACCACCTACATGAGGGTCTCACAGAGCTGCTAATGGGCCCAAGACCCCCCACTGGGCTGGAGAAAAAAGCAGTACAACTGGTACTGGCATGATTTGTCTTCACACAGCTGACTCATCTTCCCCTTTTTCCAATTGAAGACTTTTTTTGCTTAATTCAAGATTGTATTGTTTAATTCAAGCAAAAAAATCTGCCAATGGAACAAGTGAAAATTATCTCTGGTAAGATTTCTTGAAATAAGATTTTCAAGATCTATTGTCTAAAAATCAGTTCTTATATCTCACTGAAAAGTTACTCTTTAGGTGATTATGTCTTATTTTAAGTGTGATGAGATATTTGGACAAGAAATGAGAAAAATATACTTGGTAAGATTTAGATTTTTGCAGTGAACGTGATGTAACTCATTAGAAGAACCATAATCAAAAAGGCAGAGGTGGGAAGTAATGAAGCACAAGTACTTTGTTAATTTACTTAAGTAGATTTTTTAGGTATCTGTACTTTACTTGAGTATTTATTTTTCTGGCAACAAGAGTTTTGTAGTGTTCATTTGGGAACACTACGCTCCTGTACCATTAAAGTGGGTCTTTGTTTGCCCTTTCTGGCCTCAAACACAAACGATCCCAACACATTTTCAATATAAAACAAACAGAGTGGCACCTCACTTCCCGTCAAAGGGCTTTGTACACAGGTAATCAGAAATGTGATCCTACTGCGTCCAAACAGGGATGAGACAACAAAGCCTCAGCGAGAGTCAATTGTATTTTTCTTTACAGGCAGGTGAATAGTTTTTGGTATTACATTCATGCGTGTGACAGCCCGGTAATCTGAGGAAAGGCAGTGGCCACCTTAGCGTGATGTTCTTGAGGGTAAAGGAGTAGTCGTGGATGCCTGTGGTAGGAAATCGAACTCGCAGCACATCCTGTTCTGTGGGGATGTAGTCTGGGGCGGAGATACGGTCCAGGTTACTCATGTAGCTGGAACAGACAGAAAAGAGACGGGAAAAGGTTTACAACACCTGCTAAAAAGGCTCTGACAAAACACAAGTAGAACACACCTGTGTTTAGATCCCATCCAAGAGCCGGTGGTGGAAAACAAACAGAAGCAACACAAGATGGAGCACAGATTACAGATTAGAAGAAGAAAAAAACACTGATTAAAAATGTTATTTAAATAATGCCACATCATAAAAAGACATAAAAAGTTAAACCAGACTCTTAAGTCAGTCTTAAAAAAATAAATACTCCAAATGTGTAGAAAGAAAGAAAGAAAGAAAGAAAGAAAGAAAGAAAGAAAGAAAGAAAGAAAGAAAGAAAGAAAGAAAGAAAGAAAGAAAGAAAGAAAGAAAGAAAGAAAGAAAGAAAGAAAGAAAGAAAGAAAGAAAGAAAGAAAGAAAGAAAGAAAGAAAGAAAGAAAGAAATTTGCACACTGCTTCTGTTTACATCCAATCCACCACCCAGTGGTGGAAAACAAACTGAAGCAACACAAGATGTAGAATAGATTATATAATAATAATAATAATAATAATAATAATAATAATAATAACAACAACAACAGGGTTCCCACTCTTTCTCTGAAATAATTTCCCAGGACATTTTCAGTGAAAAGTTATCACATCATACACTAATCCAGTGGTTCCCAACCTTTTTTGGCTCATGACCCCATTTTAACGTCACAAATTTCTGGCGACCCCAGACATTCAAAACAGAGACATTTTTCTCTTGGAGATGTCTTAGCGGGGCCAGGCAGGTGAAGAAATCTTTCCATTCTCTGTTCGGTCCAGTTTCGACTGTGCAGGTTGAAGTGTAGTAACATATGTGGTTACATGATCGAGTCAACCAAGATATACCCTCTCAGATGTCATATCCTGCATTTTATTTGAACTTGATTTTTATCAGGAAAAATGTGTGGTGTTTTAATTATAATGAAATATATACTGAATCATTAAAAAATATTTTTATAGTAATTTATTTCCTTTTTTTTTTTTTTTTTTATAATCAATTACTAGAAATTTCAGGGGACCCCATATGAATTCCATGTGACCCCACATGGGGTCCTGACCCCAAGGTTGAAAAACACTGCACTAATCCATTCCCCTGTCCCCCTCATTCTTTGGAAGTGTTCTTTTCTACAGTTGTAACTTGCATTTACCCAGATTACTCCTGTGTTTATTACTCAGACATTTGATGTGCAGTCTATGGCTATAATCTGTGAAAAATAACTCTGACAAATGTATCATAGAATAAAGCAAACACACCCACAGATTACAGTGTAGCACAGCGGCTCCCAAACTTTTTTGACTCATGACCCTATTTTAACATCACAAATTTCTGGCGACCCCAGACATTCAAAACAGAGACTTTGGGGTTTTATTTGCTAAAATTAATTTGTTTTTGATCATGCAATAGTTTGCTATACTATGTTGCAAATAAACGTTAATGTTAGACGACATTTAGTCTATATAATGTATATTATTATGGACGCAGGCAGAAAAGCCAGGTGTAGATTACTGCACAAAGTGAGAATTTTATTTTCCTTGGTCAGGATATGTACAGTCAGTCCAGCTGGGATTTACAAGGCTGACAATTAATACTGACCAAACAAGAACTCAAACTATGAATTATGAAAGAGCTGCAGCATCTGAAACTGACCACAATGAACATTTGAAAGATAAACAGTACTACAGTGCTTCAGTTTCAGCTTCAGACTTTGTCATGTCTTTTATGGATTGGGATTGTCTCTGTAAACTCACCATATATTTTTTATTAAGTTTTTTGGGTTTTTTCAATTACTAGAAATTTCAGGCGACCCCATTTGACTTCCAGGCGACCCCACGTGGGGTCCCGACCCCGAGGTTGATAAACACTGGCCTAGCACTTCATTAGCCTGAAACTGGAGTTACAATGTTCAACTGGGCAATTCCCAACTCAACTTTCTCTTCCCTTCTACTGTCTCTCCTGCAGTTCCTCTAAAAATATTTGTAAATTCTCAATAAATCACTGAAAACTGTTTCCTTTGTTTCATCTCAGTTTAGGCACATAAGGTCACAAGGCAGGGGGAGGATACATAATTTTCCAGGATAACTGAACCATTTCAAGGACATTTGACCTTTTTTTTAAATTTTCCTTATGTTTTCCAGGATGTGTGGGAACCATATAACAATCATCATTATCATCATCTCCTAAGACCCAGCTATGGGTTTTCTGTCCACATTTGTGGACAAGAGTTTCACAACTTTATACAAAAAAAAAAAAAAAAAAAAAAAAACTGTCCACCACAAAGGACATTCCATAAAAATTTTAAAAACTGCATCTGAAAAACTGTTGCATCATGATGTTTCCAATATAGGCACTTATTCATTAAAAAAACAAAAAAAGTTTGTACTTTGCTGACATTTCCTGGGTCTTAGGATGATAATAATAATAATAATAATCATAAAACAGTGTTTAAAAATAGATGGAGGGAGTGGAGTGAGTCCATATCAGCCTGTGTACAGATGATAGGGCTTTATGGCTGCTGTTGATACAAGCTGTCATTAGCTCATGTTGACTGGTCGTCTCTTATCGAACACACACCATGATGACTGAGCTGCTGGGCAAACACAGAAAAGAACAGCAATAGAAAGGAAAACAGAGGCAGGCTGAGCACAGGCTTTGTCCTCCATGCATCAGAGTGTGAGGCTCACACCTCCTCTACTGTACTGTGACGTCCTTCTGCTGCTCCAGTGGAAGACCCCCTCATGTCCACCTGTCTGAAGGTCACAGTGTGTTTCCTCTGTGCTTTCACTTACATCTACAGGTGGAGTTTATGTTTGTCTCATCAGACCACTAACAGCTTTCTTTCATGACCACCAGTTGTGGTTTCAGTGTGGCCCAGAAATACAAATACAGATGGGTTTCTAAGGTTTTAGCCCCCTCTGGTGGCCACTGCACAAAACAAAAAAAGTGGAGGAATTATTTGACTGAGTTGAAAAACATAATGAATAAAAACCTTTAAACATATCATTCAACCTTTATATATAATATTTTCATGTTATTTTGTATGTCATATAAAGTAGTTTTAGTACAAACCTATGTGTACTCTCATCGCAAAAACAACAACTTATATCCTTAAATTATTATATATGGTTTTTATATATTTGACAAAGGTACTAAAAATGTTTAAATATGAAAAAACAAACAGTGTACTGCACAGTACAGTTATACATATTTATAAACCCTGTAATGTAGTTATCATCAGATTTATAGGCTTCTTTGGGGGTTTTGTTTACTCCTCATGTGGGCTCTTGTAATAATATATTAATATTTACACTGGTATGAAAAATTAGAAATGCTGAAAAATATGCTACAAAATAAATAAATTATGAAATACTTTGCTGCTTCTTTCTATATCATAACATATTACACAAAACAGTCTAATTCTGCTTAAAAAGGGGTCTGAAGTGAAAAATTGAGACCAATAATTATCTAATATTAACATTATGTAGCTTCAACTTTTGAGTTTAAAAAAAAAAAATCTTGCAGTAAAAGGCACACAAGCTTGAACCTCTTGATTATTGTTGGCACTGCGTTTCTCTGTGGGTTTTGGTACAAAGGTCAGTTGTGTGGCATACACAAACAATACAACGATATATCACCACATGTTTACAGTGTCATACATAACCCAGCATCAGCACTTTACCACGATATGTGAAGAGTTACAAAGCCTTTATTTACCGTACTGATGTTAAACATCTGGAACTTAAATACAGTTCCCCAAAATTACAAAAAAAATCATTATTTCTGATTTATGGCCAAGTTGATTTAACTTGCTCAAAAACCCTTTTCTGAGTTTTCTGAACCCATTCCAAGACAAAGGAGATGAAAAGAATGTTTTTGTGGCTTTCACAGTGACACTGGTTGGTTTGGATGTTTTGGTTTGGGTTTGTCTGAAGTACTTAAAAAGAGTCCAAGTATTTCTTAGAGTAGACGGCGGTCGGCACTCCACCAGATTAGAAACACATGACGACTACCTGAGTGATTTTCTCCCATAGATGGAGGCAACAGTGAAACACATTTTAGAAACCTAAAAAAGGGTACTAGTATAAATATATGCTGGATTCTACTTTTCTTCACACAGGTTAGTTTGGCTGTAGAATGAAAGCATCACTTCGTATCCAGACCTAACGCCTCTGGAAATTTGATTCTTGAAATAGAATAAATGCAAATGGTATAATATATGAGTGACTTATTATCCTCAATAGTGAATATAAGCATAAGACCTGTTACAAACCTGTGTGTGTGTGTGTGTGTGTGTGTCAGACATACAAATAAATTGTTTAATATATAAGTCAGTTCATACAGAATTGCTGATAATTTAACTCTATCTATAGTTCACAATTTATTTTCTGCAATTTATATCTAGAAATTTACATGATTATTCTATTATTAAATAACTAGAGTGGTAGCAGCTAACTTTTGCTAATTTGCATAAGACGACTGACTGTTTAGGGCTTTTTTTTAATAATTAGCTAACCTATGTAATAACCATTAACCATTTTAAACTCAATATCATAAAACCTTTTAAACCATAAATGACAGTACATCAATTTAAAGTAATTTCATTCTACTATTCTACAACTAGCGTGTTGACCTGTGATGAACCACAGGTTCTAGATCCTGGACTTCATCATTGTCAATACTGAGGGTGGGATGTAAAAAGGGGGGGTGTTCTTAAAATCTATATCCTGTCCCTGAAGGGCAGTATCCCAGTCCCCCAGCATGGATATTTGTTGTGTATTCCTGCATGCTGCATATGTCCAGCTGTCACCACCAAAGTGTTCACGTGATTCTGGGCATAGCAACGTGATGGTAAAGCTACTGTATTCCAAAACTACTAATATCTCCCAAAATATTGGTCCTATTACCTCATCAATTTTTCTAGTCTCTTCCTTGACCAAAAACACATAAGTATGACAAACTGCAGCAGTCAGCTCTGTACGGATTCTGTGTGATGTCCAAGACACACACACACACACACACACACACACACACACAAACAGAGTCCACTCCAGTTTTGTAATATAATAAACCCAATTATTTAACATAGCTGGAAGTGTGTTGTGTATATACCTTTCCAGAGGTTTCCAGTCCATGTCAGTCAGTAACATAAAATACCTGATGGAGGCAGCAGCAGATGAGCAGCCCCTGTGTTAAAAGTACTGTTGTATCGATGTCTATTAGTAGTGAAGACTAAGATAGATGCATAGATACTGACACTTTTTAGCTGGGCCTCTTTTTTAAATGCTGCTTTTCCAAAGTTTAACTGTTTAAATTGTAGTACTGTTAAAATACTTTAAAGTTTTAACAGCAAAACATTACCCTGGACATCATAGATCTTAGGGCAAACCATGAGCCTACTCATCACAACTGAAACGATGATATTTGATACAATACAGTGTGATAATGTGTTGCTATATGCTATTGTATGATGTGACATGTGATATGAAATAGGCTTTGTCAGCAGAAACCTCAACGATACCTTAGATTGTGCTCAGATAAAGCCAAACCAGCTGACTGAAGCTGAAACAGTGTGTCATCGTGTGTTTTCCTCTGCTTCTCTGCCTTACAGTACTGTAGTCCAGGACACAAACAGACAAACTAAAAGCCTCCAGTGAAACACAGCTACTCACTACTCTGTGGAGTCCAGGAGCTGGTACTCGCAGCGGCGGCCGTAGCAGACCCGGATGCCTGAGTCTGCCCAGAGGCGGCGGATTGCGTCAACATAGCCTCGCTCCAGATGGGTAATATGGACTGTGTTTACATCCTGCAGCCACTTACCGTAGATCTGGAGGACAGACAGACAGACAGATGGAGTGAGTGTGAGGACACAGAGGAAGTATTAAACAGAACAATGGACCTGAGTTTTCAGTGTATATTCAACTAGAAAGTTATTTGCACATTTTTGCAAATTTTCTGTCTTGCTTAAAGATCTGGTTTGTGTGAGTTAATGAGCCCGTTAACATGCACACTAAAAATCTGATCATTGTCTGATTTCTGGAATTATCGGATTATTCAAGTGATCATGTAAACAGTATAATCTGATAGGTTTTAGCAGATAACAGCAGCAATCTGATTATGAGAAATCAGATTAGCGGGTCAGATTAGCATACCTGGATTTCTCCCCAATGCTCTGATGTCTTCCATGTACACGTTAATCTGATTCATTTAGTTCTTTTACATCTGCACGTGTAAACACTTAAAATAAAGTCAAACATGAGCAGAAGACAATGGGAAATTTGATTCTACCATCACTACGTACATACTCCGAAAGAAATCCACTAATGGAAGGGAGCATCTAAACCAGGGTTTTCAATTATCATGTTTCTCAAGTGCATGTAAATGCGTCAGATCTGATTATTACAATTATGTGATTACTCCCAGTTATTGGATTTTTATAGTCATGTGAACAGGCTCATTTCCAGCCAGTGTGTTGACAGCTGTGTAGGTTTATCATGTAGATGTGTGTGTAGTGTATATGTGTGTATATACATGCTGAAATACCTCATTCTCTGGGTTCGCGTAGGGGATTCTGAGTGTGTTCATGGCTCCCGTCATGGCCTTAATGGCAGTGAAGATGTTCTGGAAGATACATTTGGCAAAAGCTTTCCTCTCCTCCTCTGAGAAGCCCCGTCCATGAATGATCCTCATCTGTCTGATGAAAGTGGTTTTCCCGCTCTCCCCAGTTCCTGAAGGGAAAAAACAATGATAAAAACAAGGCCTACACTGTCAAGGGCCGACAACAAGGGTATATTCCCGAAATCTACCTAATCCTCTGCTATATAATGAAGCAAATAAATGAAACAATCTACAAAAAGATGCAAACTTAATTTTGGATGACTGATATGAACCAAATTTGAGCTGGATTGGCCTACTATATTTATTAATAATGTCCAAAAAAACAGATTTTTCAACAGAAGCGCCCCCATTTGGACAAGTGATAATATTCATGGAACACCCCAAATCAATAGGGTTCTTCCCTAGGGGTCACCTATGTTGGTGCTAAAGGGGGATAGTTATCACATTCACATGAAGGATATCCAACCTGAATAATGTCAGAAAATATATTAGATATTTGTTGGACGATCAATATGAACCAAGTTTGAGTTTGACTGGCCTACTATTTACTTAATAAGGTCCAAAAAAACAGATTTTTCAACAGAAGCTCCCCCAGCCATTTGGAAAAAACACACCACCTGGTGTCAAAATGTGACATCATGTAAAGTCAAAGTAGTGGCATGAAGAAAGAGAATTGTTAGACAATCGATACGAACTCAATTTGAGCTACATTGACCTGATAGTGGCAGAATAATGGTCAGAGAACCAGTTTTCACCACAAAACTCCACCTAGTGAATGAAAATGATACCATATGAACTCTGAATGGTAGACAGAGAATGGACTTTGTAAGACAATCAATATGAACCAAATTTTATCTCAGTCTATTATTGCTTGATTTGTGTCCAAAAAACTGATTTTCAACTACAGCGCCCCCATTTGGATGAGTTATAATACTCCTAGAGAAGCTGAAATCCATAGGGTTCTTCCAGTAGGGGTCCACTCTGTTGGTTATCAAGGAGAAGAAATCCAACCAAATCTGTCCTGCTTATCACGTTCACATGAAGCATATCTGGCGGCGGCAGCGTTCAGGGTAAAACCATTATATAATAAGTAGGAATGTAAATAATTAATCGACTATTGATTAATTGTCGATAATAATTTGCTCAATTAAATTATTAATTGTTGGTTAATTGCCCTTGTCCACCTGTCCACACCTGTCCGAAGGCTGTCGGTTTGTCCGCGCTGCGACGCCGCAGCTAAGATAGCTGGTCATTGAACCAGATCATAGCATTGGTGAGTTAGAATGTCTTTAGGGACATGGAGCCAAACACAGACCATATGCACAGATGTCTGTTTGTGGGACCGGTACACCCCCCTAAATACCGCACAAATGTGTTTTCTCTGGAGGTTGGACTAGTCCACGGTCAGTGAGACAGAAGTTGAAACATCCTCCAGGCTCCTGATTCGGACCACAGGTATGTCCCACATTATGTCCTGCTGTCACCCCGGTGGACACGGGAAAAAGCAGGGGCGCAAATTAAACTTGGCAAAACTTCAGGAGGTAGAGAAAAGATAAATAGGTGGAAAGTTTCACTTCGACTTCTGCGGGGGCACAGACTGCCCGCCCCATTCCCCTATAGTATTATACGCAGGACGGAAGGTGACACCCCACCCCCACCCCACCCGACGAAACGTGCACACACCCCCACCCGCCCAACGATGAAACGCACTCATGTGCACCCCCCCATTACACACCACCACACCAACAGATGAATTCCACAGGAAACACTGACTGTATCCAATGGTTCAATAAATCAATCATTAAGGAATATGACATGGTTTTATTCATGAAGTACAGAAACAATATTTAGCTCTTATTCTTATAGACTGTATTGAAAGAGAAATTCAGGTTCTCAGGAAAATCGCCGCTTATCAATTAATCATTAATAAGGTCAACCAACTAATGATTAATGGATTAATTGATAATTTGCATCCCTAATAATAAGTCATTTACAAAAATAATCATTGTATTGGATCATGCTGGTGGTTGGAGACCTGCGTTCCCTGGTGGGTTACAGGGTCTGTCAGTGTGAATGTGTTAGTCTCACACCCCAAGAGGCCGAACAGAGAAGAAAAAGGTGATTTAAAAATAGTAAATGCATATAAACACAGCGGCTCAAGTACATCCTCTGAAAAGCTTCACACAGGAAACTCATCTGACCCAGCTTTATTTCCCGTTCTTACAGTAGTTTTGCACAGTTTGTCCACAAAGTCTCTTTACAATTTAAAAAAAAATATTACAAAAGCATTTGATGAGATACAGTATGTTAATCAGATTTGTTGTATGTACTCAGTAGTTATCAGAGTTTTTAAATCACATTGTGGGATCATATACAATCCAATCATTGGTCCATTTTTCTTCAGCAACAGATCAATTACTGCAAATGTTGACCTGGATCTTCTGACTGAATATGTTGTCACCACAACTGGATGACCTTCAACCAGCCATCATTTTCCAGGTCGATGGTGCACCACCACATTGGGGACTGGATGTTGGTGGGCTCCTAAACCAAACATTTCCAGACCAGTGGATTGGAAGGGATGGTCCAATGCCCTGGACACCTCATTCACCAGATATCACTGCCCTGGATTCCTGTCTATGGGGTTATGTTAAAAATATCATGTATCGTACAAAGATACTCAAGATCAACGACCTCAAGCAAAACATCACTGATGTCACTGGTGCCATTAATGAGGCTATGATACAGCCAACATGGAAACAAATCCAGCAGAAAATAGAATATAACATTTTACAAAAAGCAAAACAGAACAGAGCTAAAAATAGGATAAAAATAAAAAAAAACAGACATAGAATATGAATAGACACAATATTATCAAGTGGTGCTAGGCACAACAAACCCCGCCCCTTGCATGTATTGTAGCTTATTTTGGCATCGATCCAGCTGATGTCATCATGTCTATACATGTGCTGCTGTCACCATATCAATTGCCTCTATATATGTGCCAAGTTTGAAGTAAATTGAAACAAAATTGATGTTTTTATAGACATTTGAAATTTCGCCCATTATCAGTAAATGGTAGAAGGAAAAAGATTTTAAAAATTCATTAAAAATGTGAACTTTGACCTACTTTTCCCAAAATGTAATGAGATCTATTCTGGGTCACTGGCAATCTATAAATCCAATTTGGTATGAATTCAACCAATAGTTTTGCTGTGAGAGTGTTAACAAACAAACAAACTGAACTAAAAACAATACTCCTTGTCTCACCTTTGGGGGGGGGGGGGGGGGTAATAATATTAATGGTATGTAACAATATTAATAGTATTGTGTATTGTAACAGCAGTGTATATCTATGAAATTGTGTGGAAGATGGTGAATGTGCTGGGCTTCATCAGAATGCAGAACATTAAAAGACAACAAGGCAACACAGGTTACTATTAGAGGTCAACTAATACTGGATTTAAAGCACTGATCTATTAACAAAAGTCTAAAGCTGATTGCTACCTGTCTGGCCAATATCAGCCCTTCCTGAAACAGAATTTCACACTGGAAAGTAACCATTGTTTATCAGAACCTGGATAACTACTTTGACCTACTGTTCCCAAAATGTAATCTCCTCTTTTCTGGGTCACTGGCAATCTATACACCCAATTTGGTATGAATTCAACCAATAGGTTTGCTGCTAGAGTGTTAACGAACAAATAAACAAACAAACAAACTGAACCAAAAACAATACCCCTTGCCTCAAATCTCAGTGTGTTGTCACATTAAAATCAGTGCAAAATGATTCCAACAAATTATTCCAACTCTCTCCTTTCTATCCAAATCCGAATACTATAAATACACATAAAAGATGATATGAAGTTGTCTGACACTACTGTGGAACAGACAGAAAGTAGCTATGAAAAATTCTTAACAGTGATCAGTAATTAGAGTTGTCAATCACATATTTAACCCCCTACCTGCCTGAAAACACCTGTCAGGGCTACAGCATGGGGTGTAAAGTAAAACCAGCAAAAAAAAAAAAAAGAAAGAAAAGAAACATAACATGCCCACACTTGAAAACACCCAGCCTTCAGTCCACGGCAAAGTTTTTGCACATACGGATGGATGTTGAACGGATGAGAATACTCTGCAGCGAGGGCAAAAACAACAAACATCACTCCTCTGTATGAATATCCTGTATTTAATGATAAGTTTTAGTCTTAAACTTCAAGGTACTGCTTTGGGTCGGATCAAAAGCCTTGATTTTGATTCTCTGATTACTTCATTCTAATGGTTTGATTTGCTGCCTGTTATGAAGACTCAATGTTAGATGTTATTAGAATCTGTGATATGATTCTATGTTCTTCCAGGCAAAGGTAAGAGAGGCTGCAGTGTGGCAGCACTTTAAACAAGGATATAATGTCTCCAAAGTTTCTGGAAACTAGAGAAACGGTAAGTCTAGTTAGTACAGTGTGGGAGATGACCTGGTAGAGCTCATATACACTGAGTCCTTTCCTTCAGGTCATCCCCCGCCTTTCCTCAGGCTCTGTGTTATCACTCCCATATAAAGTGAAAATACAAAAAAAAAAAAAAAAAAAAATCTGTTTTTCCTTGATGAAAAACACACTCCTGTAACTTCCCAGCACTACTTTCACAGATCAGTAAACTACCCTCCCACCCCTGAAAGAAAATCCTGAATGAGTTTTACTGTCATTCCCGTTTGTGTACACAGACGTATTCTGTTTATGACAATTTGGGCAATAATTCTGTGTTATTGTTTACGGTCTCTCCATAATGTTGGATCCTGATAGAGAACAGGGTTTCCCCCAGGAAATTGTCATGTCTCATGTGAAGCAGCAGATGACCGTCAAAACAAAACCCATTCAATGCACGTCACTGATGTTAGTACATGTTGATTAAAGTGAAGTAAAGGCTTTAGTGGAGGCTGTGCTTGTTTTAGGTGAGGATGCCCTCCTAAAACACAGACAGAACTCTGTACACATACAGTTTGTATCCATTATCTATACACATGACACCTACTGCATCTATTGTCTGTCCGTCCGGGAAGAAAGATCCCACCTTTGTGGATTTTCTTTCCTATTAAGAGGACTTTTGTGGAATTTTTCATCACTTAAATCTAGTGTCTGAGGACAGAGGATGTTGTATTTTATACAGACTGTCAGTTTGAGGTGAATGTCTGTTTAATGATCAAACTGAACATAATCCATAAAACTCTGATTTCATGTTAATCTTATTGTACTGTTGTTTAACACAGCCCCCATCCAAAACACTCGCATATACACAAATGTATCCTGCTGTTTTTCTTCTTGCTCTGCTTATTTCTGGTTATTATTCTGTTTTATCTGCCCATTAAACTGTTCCATATGCAACCTACAAGATATGTCATATTAATATATAATAAGTAACAGAGGATTTATAAAAGACACTGGCTCTCTAGGCTAACGCTAACAGACTCAAAGCGCTGGTCTTTGTTTTCTAAGCTTTCATGGTTTGTAGCCTGGCAGAGGCAAAATGATACCTTATTTATTATCCGCATCAAAGCAGAGGCGCTGCTGCCAACCAGGTCTGCTGTAAAGTAGGCTTGTAGGTTTCTGGGCTGAGTGTCTTCAGTAGCCATGGGTTTCAGGTATAACCAGATACAAACCAAACTGGACCATTCTTTAAATACTCGCATGGTGACAACATACTTTACATAGTTTTCCAACAGGCTGCTGGCAGAAGGCTACCAAACAGGCCAAGCAGTTCTCAACAGTTTGCAGTGTGTTCCTTTCTGGATACCAAACAGATGTGAATCACCTTCATTCAACTCATGAGTTACAGTCATTTTATTGTGCTCTTGAACAAAACTGAACATGATATAGAAATAAACACAAAGATGTGTGTGTGTGTGTGTGTGTGTGTGTGTGTGTGTGTGTGTGTGTGTGTGTGTGTGTGTGTGTTGCCACTGACCCAGGAGCAGGATTTTAATCTCTCGTCTCTCCTTCTTCTTCTGCTGTTTGAGGATCCTCTGGATCTCTTTGTCCACAGCTATGGTCCTCTTCTCCTCCTCGGACAGACAGCACACACAGGTGCGGCGGCACCAGCGCCAGCAGCTCGCCATGACGCAGAGCGCACAGCCCCGACTGTGAACGAATAATGAGCCAGAATGAGCCGATAAGGCGGGACAACACCTATCCAAGACCCCCGGGGGCTCTGGGATGAACATTATTTGTAATTTACAGGATTTACAGCTCCTGCCGGGGGTAAAACAAGAGCACTTTGTGGAAGTTACTGTAAACAACACAGTCACAGTAAAGTTTGACCCGGTCTAAACCTAACCCAGAATAATCTGTTCTAACCCACTGTATGTGACTACTTCCACCTCATCTGATTCCTCATGAGTCTGAAACGTAAAACAGCAGGGCTCCTTACCTCCGCTCAGTCTGTCACACTCCCACAAATCCAGCTCGTCCACAGTAGGATTTCTTTCCACGGTCCATTTGCGCCCTGGTCCGCCCTGGTCCGCCCCGGTCCGCCCCGCCACCTGCCGCACTAACAGCGGACGCGCACACCGCCACTGGCCTGGCGCACACACATGCACACTCAGACGCTCACGGGGACTTTCAGTAGTTTTTCAGTGCGCACTGAATGAGCCGCAGCTCAGGGAAAGTCCGCAGCGCCCACAGAGGAATGTGCAGCCTCTGTGGTCCTCTGACTGGAACTCTGCAACTGGAATGCGCTCAAGGCGAAAGACGGAAAGACGGAGGAAAAGAACCACAGCACAGCCGGAAGTCAGGACCATCTGTTTACACAATAAAAGCACAGCTGACACTGCCACCAGGGACACAGGTTTTCATGGCTGAGCCCAGTGGGCTCTGTGCACAGACCCACTGCCTCCTGAACTTCAGGTGACTCCTTTATTTCCTGTCTGTCATTATTGGACACAATAATGTCCAGGTGTGTCTGCTACTTGTTGTTGTGACCACTGATTAATTAGGCACACCTGGATTAATCAGTGCGTCCAATAATGACAGACAGGAAATAAAGGACCCACCTGAAGTTCAGGAAGTAGTGGGTCTGTGCATAGAGTCCATCTGAGTCAGACCAAGCACAGATGAAATCAAATTAACCCATGAGGACCAGTGTTACTTTTCTGACTGGTCCCAAATGATTTTTTTCCCCTCTCTATTTAACCTTCCTTAAGCGACTTATCACCATTTATTGTAATATTATCTTCTGTATTTTGTGTTTTTTCAGTGAAAATCAGGTATTTTCTGACATTTAATTCACTGATCATGTAGGTGTTCATAAAAGCTCAGAGTAGAGTTGATGGTTATTATACCATAAACAGAGAAAACTGAAGAAAAAGTCACTTTTTCAGTCAAATCTATCATTAACTGAACATAAACCAAGTGTGGCAGGCTCAGCTTACCATTAGACAAGGCAGGCAGCAGCTTGGGGCCCCCAAGCCAGCAGGGGCCCCCAGAGGACCAACAGATTTGACACAGACAGTCTAAAGAATAAGTTCACTACACAGTGGCAGTGAGGAGTTGCAATAACAACTGGCTGTCTCAAATTCTCTGAAGGGGCCCCCTGAAAAATTGTTTGGTAAATCATTCTTTAAAATTTAAATGACAATTAATCTATTAACACTGATATCTAGGGGCTAAAGTTAATAAACGCGTTGTTCCTGTTTCTAACTGCATGGGCATAGCAGTGTGATTGTAAGGCTATTGTATTCCAAAATTACTGATATCTCCCAAAATATTGGTCCTATCAACTTGCTGTTTTTGCTGGTCTCTTCCTTGACCAAAAATATTTAAGTATGTCAAACTGCAGTGGTCAGTTTTTTTTTCCAGATTTTGTGTGATGCCCGAAACACACACACACAAATACACACACAAACAAAGTCTACTTCCCTCTTATAATATAGATAATTACTATTATTATTATTATTATTATTATTATTATTATCATTGTTGTTGTTGTTGTTGTTGTTGTTATAAGAGGATTGTGTTTTAATTTGTAAAGGACAGTGCAGCAGTTTTTGCGTCGCCTTTACAGTCAGCTGTGATTCACTGTTTAAACTGGCCACTCCTCAGGTATATATTGTTCTAAAGTAAACATTATGGTCACACATTTTACAGTTGGGTCATGTGTGACATGAACGGGCATGACAGAATAAACAACGCTCTAACTGTAACCCAAACCCACTTTGTATGTGTGTGTTGCCAGCAAATGAAGTATAAAATCCTCTGTCTGTGGGTGAATGAGGTGGGACCTTACAACTCACCTTATCACAGTTTCACCACTGTATTCAGATCTATACATCTGTGTTGATATCAAGTTTTACTGAAAGAAGTCCCTGGCCTGTTGCTTGTCACAGGTAAGCTATGAAACAAACTATGGGTTAGTTAGTTTAGATATATTTAGCTAAATATCTTCTCAAAAGTTACTTCAACTTTATCAATCAATCAATCTTTATTTATATAGCACTTTTCATACATTAAGGATGTAGCACAAAGTGCTTTACATATAAGTTTACATATAAGCTTAAAAATCAGTACCTCCCCTTATTCTCTGGGACCACACTCAACTATCGCCTAAAGACTGCCAAACCTAATGTCTAAGTATTACAATACTGGTCCAGAATTATGACAGAATGGCCAGTTTACAGTAGAAAACCATCCAGAATCATAAAGGGAAACCCCTAGCATGATGTACAATGACAGAATTCTGTGCCATCTTTGGATGTTGTAACAGAAAAAAAAACAAAACCAAGAAACAGGGCATGGCATTTCACAAGTATATGACTTGAAAATGTGACTATTTCAATATAAATAACTGAATCTTGTTTGGAATTTGATCCTTTAACTTCAGTTATTATTAAATTACATGGGTTTTTTTGGCTAAATTCTAATTTCCAAAATTTAAAATACATCTATATCATTTAGCTGTCATAAATTTGTGAAAAATGTTCCAGAGGAGCATGGACCTGTATGACCTCAAGTATTGACTGGTCACAACATCTGGCTCTGGATGAAAGAGGGGGTCAGTTCTCTCTGTTGACTGCAAAAACTACTTGTGAAAAAAAGTTTGTAAAAAGTTCCAGGATGTCTTAGCATTCACTGTAGTATACAGTATGTCAGCTCTGGGTTCTATTACTCTACAATGGTGTCTTATAGCATTGGCGTTCCCAAACACTGGGGAAGGACCCAGAATGGGTTATTGAACTGTTTTCAGTGGTCGACAACTGGAACTGTAAAAGACCTAACAATAACATGATATGTAAATTCATCTTCTTCATGTGCTACAATTGTATCTGAAAGAGTTATTCAATGTCTACATGTATGAAACACAGAGGAGAGGTAAGACAAACATGACAAAACACATACAACAAGACAAAAGTGACGTAAAAGATGAGATTAGATGTAAAACACTTGAGAACCATTGTTACAGTCCAGGGTCAGAATACTGTTTCTGTCAATGATCATCCATCCATCCATCCATCCATCCATCAGTCATTCATTTATTTCCATGTGTGCTGGAGCCTTTCCCAGCTATCAGCAGGTGAAGGCGGTTTACACCCTGGTTGTGTCACCTGTTCGCCACAGCGCTGACGCATACAGATGAACAACCACTCATATGGGTGTCTTTGACCAGTTAACCTGTTACAGTGCATGTCTTTGGATTGTGGGGGAAGTCACAGAACATGAAACCTCTACACAGAAAGGCCCACAGTGGCTCATCCTGGAAATGAATCCAGGACCTTGTCGCTGTGAGGTGATAGTGCTAACCACTACACCACCGCGCTGCCCTGTCAATCAAAATCACTCATAAAATAAAATCTTGACTGTGAAAGATATATTTCAGTGGCAATTTGTACTTTAAAGGAAAGAAAACCATGTACATTTCTTGGTTTGGCTTGTGTGTGAGTCTAAACTGAACTCTTATTAAACACTGTCTTATTGTGAAATGTCCCCTGTGGAAGTCCACCTCCCCTGTCTCAGTCTGATTTGACAGCAGTATTAGAGTGTGAGCTGTGCTGAGGATAAAGTTTCGCTGCTGGTTTCTACTGCAGCAGATGCTTCCTCTGATTCATGTTTTTAGTTTGGAGTGCAGAAGCACAGTGAACTCCTGAATTTACAGGCCTTAAGAAAGTTTTGAAAGGAAGTAATTAATGCACCATTAGAAATATGTCATATCAAAAACTTTGAGTTTGGGGAAAAAAATAAATAAAGTGGAGTGTTTTGCAAAAACATTTTCACCTTTAGTTAACGGTTTTAAGGTCTCTAAATTAGGCTGTAAAAACTGATCTGACATTACACTCAAAATCTATATAAAATAAACAACTATATTCTGATTCGATGTGCTATCATAAATAAATACAGTGTAGTTTCTGTAAACCACTTGCTGAATTGCCCAAAATACCTTCCAGGTCTCTGTGTTCATTGTCCATAACAGCAGGTTATGAAGCACCTGCTAGAGTGTACACTCCTACACTTCGGCTGCTATTTGGATGTCAATCTTTTGTCTCAGCCGGTAGAACCGGTTCGTCTGGGCTTTCATGCTCTCAGATATTGAGATCACCTGAGCTCCACATTGCCATGGGAACAAGGTGAGGTGAAAGAGCAAGAGGTGTGTGTGTCTGTGTGTACAGTATGAGTATGTGGAGGGGTCTGGAAAGTCATAATGGTTGAAATAATTGAGTTTAAAATAATTTAAGAAGAGGTGCACAGATCTTATTAGATAGCTGTAACATGCAGAACACATCATGTACTTAATATGTGTACAGGTGAACAATGTTTGTTTTTTTCTTATTGTATTGAAGTTGTGTATGATGGATGATTTATGGATGATTGAGATAATTTTACAGCAAGACAAGTCACATGAATCTCACTGGGGACACACACACCAAAGGATAACTGATGCTTTTGTTGCCTTTGTGTTTGGTTCATAGGTGTGGTCATCTAAACATTTTTATGGGAATCACAATGTCCATTATATGGAGATTTTCATTAATAGATTCCCTGTTTTCAATTCCTCTTTCATGGATAAAGATTAAATTTAGAGTCTTTGTAATTTCATTTTCTTTTTTCTTTTTTTTCAAGGTCAAAGACATAATAAAAATAGCAAAATAAAATGGAAAGACTCAAAGAGCTGTGGGGGAAACTATATAGTAAGTGGGTGTGGGCTGACAGTAACAGGAATGTATCTACAGTACCTCATCCCAATCACTGACGGGAAGGAAGGCATTCATGCCCTGCTTTCTACTGGATGAAGGAAGTCCTCAGACTCACACTGCTGTACTCTGCATAATTACATAACAAAAGATGTAGAGTTCTCCCAGATCAACTGATGCCAAAACCCTTACAACCAGGTCTGGAGCAAAAAAAGATGAGCGGGAAAAAAAAAAAGCAGTGGAGGGAGGAGACTTTGTCCCCGACTGCAGCGGCTGCTGTGGGAAACCAAAGATGATCAATGATTAATCTGAAAACAATCATGAGACACTGTAATGTACTGGAGATGATGGAGCACCGGAGCTGACGTCCATTCATGCATTAGGACGTTTGACGGTGAATAAACAAGGCCACAGTGACAACAAGTTTTATTTTGGGGAAATCACTTAGAAATAAAACAAATAAGATAAAGTTTGGAGTGAAGATTTCAGGGTTGTATAGTAACAACGTAATAATACTACACTACTGTACTCAAGTAATATTTGGGAGTATTTTTTATTCTATTTACTTTCACTTTTATGTCACTACATTTCCTAATTCAATTGAATACTTCTACTCTCATACATTTTTAACCCATAAAGACCCAAACAGCCAGTGGCATCCAAAAGCATCTACTGATGTAAAATGTTTAATACCTGTTGATCCACTAATCCTATCAATACATGTAAATAACTGAGGTAAAATACAGCTTCTCAGCATTGAATCATCATCAGATATGACCCATTTGGACATTCAGAGGCTCCATAGTGAACATGGAGACACCGTCAACTTCTACTACATTGTTTCACCAGTAAAACCCATGGAGTTGGACAAGTGACAGTGGATGGACACACTTGTTTTATATTGCACTATTGATATCTTTGTTGAAAAAGTCATTTTTTTTCCTTCAGTTTTCTCTGTTTCTGAAATAATAATCCTCAAATGTAGTCTGAGCTTTTATGAAGATCTACATGATCAGCAAAATAAATTTAGAAACATACCTGATTTTCACTGAAAAATGCAAGATGCAAAGGATAATATTTTATAAAATGGTGATAAATCACTCAGAAAAGTTTAAATAGAGAGAAAGACTAACTTGAGAACTGCCACCAAAGTAGCACTGGGTCTTTTTTGGGTTAATGCACAGTATTGTTACTCATTACAAAAATCAATTAAAGAATACAATAAAGACTGCAACAAAGTCAGGAAGATGATTTGTCATTGTGTCTAATCGCTTAATGCACAAGTGGTCCACAGTCAACCTGTCGGTGATCTGTTGATGACAGGGAGAGTTGAATGAAGCTATGGCAAAAAACAGGTTGGTAATATGTAAATTGTTTAGACTTTGGATGACTTGTTTACGAAGTGTAATGTAGGCCCCCCTTTTTTTTTTTTTCAAAATTCTGACATTCTAATCCCAGCAGTAGCCCACTCCTGTTTAGGTTTTTGAAACCTTGTTTTTGAAGTATGTGATGTAGGCGTCATTTTAAATATTTGGACTGCTTGTCTACTACTTTACCATGTTTTAAAATCCTGGATAAACTTTATAATATTCAAAATTCTGACTGCCTTTGGTTGTTATTAACATTTACTTGTACTTTTGCTTTCATTACTTTAATATATTTAATTGTAGATTACTTCATATACTTAAATACAGTAAATACTAGATATTTAAAGACTTTAACTTGAGGAGCATTTCAGCTGATGACTTGAAATTCTACCAAAGTCATTTTTGGTAGGGTACCTGTACTTCTACTCAAGTATGACTTTCCAGTACTTTATACAACACTGGAAGTGTCCGCTGAAATCAATTTAAAACAAAATCCAGGTGGATGCTGCTTTATGATAAAACTCCTTATGTGTTCCACCATATGCACTGTTTTGGTTCTGCCTTGAATAACTGATCTACTACAACTGTTAACAGTCTCACAATGACAAATAAAGACAAAAATCACTCTCTATAATGAACAATTAAACACATAGACACGTGTGTTAACGCTGCAGATTAACTTTATATTTCGATAAGGGGTTGCTGATGTAAATATACGCTGATCTCATTGGTTGTAATGGAAAAATGGAAAATTCACCTCATATTCAATCAATTCAAACTTTATTCAAACAACCGAGTGGATGCACAAATAATGTGTGGTTAGCTTGCATGTGTAAAAGTGTACGACAGTCCTGCTTGTTAATGTTTAGACAAATGAAGCCAGCACATGTATGAGTTTATGAATTATACATGACTCTTGTTTTTAAAAAGCTTATTTTCTGATCAAAATATCATCTACTCAGGCTGATATAGCTTGAGCTTAGCTGCTGAAGAAAAAACAGACTGGCTGGTGTTTTCTCTTCCTGGACCAGGACCAAATGCAGCTCTATTTTGGGCCGGTTAAAGCCTCTATAAGATGCTGTTCTCTGACTCATCCCAGTGACACATAAAACTGTAGATCAGATATCTCAGAAGTGCCTCATATGTGGGAACACGATACAATACAAACAACTGACTGGCACAAATGAGCAGTAAAACTAAAAAATGAACATAAAAGTGTCAGTGGTGTGTCGGGTCCCTGCAGACGGACACAACAACTCCAGTGCTCTTTGGCATTGGCTCTACAGCCTGTGACCTCTGCTGTAGGGATACATACCACTCTGACAAAGCACATGTCCTCATTTGGTGTTTTGATGATGGTAGTGGAAAGGGGGAAAAAAAAACCTGTAGGTGCACAAACCAGGTTGAGATCTGGTGACTGTGAAAGCCATCTATAACATGATTCACATCATTGTCTGTGAGTTTGTGTCCCTGTGGACCCAGTCCTGTCAGGTTTCTCAGCCTTCTCTTGGTTTGACTTTGTTTTCTTCCAGTTTTACATGAACACACACACACACACACACACCTACACACACACACACACACACACACACACACACACACACCTACACACACACACACACACACACACACACACACCTACACACACACACACACACACACACACACACACACACACACACACACACACACACAGCTGATGAACTGATTGATTTGGATTTCCTAATAATGAGATCAAAATGCTTCTAAAAAACTGGTACATTAATAATTGGAACTGCCAACATTAGGAATGTTTAGTCCTGTCTATGTTGTATTTTTTAATATGTCTGAGTGTAATGTGTATTCTAACATGTTTGTTTGTTTGTTTGTTTTACTTAATATGTATGTGTAATTAATTGTACATTTTTGTACTGGAACACTCATCTCGTGCTCTTCTGTGTTTTGGTATTTTCAATTCAAGTTCTTTAAAATTGCATGTTTATAACCTTGTGTTACCTTTTAGGGCAACATTTACAGTAATGTGATGCATTTTGATCTCCATATTCAATGTCTCCTTTGAACAGGCTTGAGATGTGTGAAATGTTTGAGACAAGTGACACTGAATTCATGCCATTTTGATAAAATAAGTGTGAGCATGATTCTGTATTTTGTCTTTTTTGTGCATAATCACTTCAACTTCTGATTTAATATGGAAGCTAGTAAGTGAAAAAAAACCCAAATATGTTTGTCATAGGTGCAGGCTTGTGGCATGAGTCACAGTCCATGCTGACAAGTCAGGTTGAAATCTCCTGAGTCACACTACAGGATTTTCCTGGTCATACTATGCATACCTTCTACAACTGAACAATATCTTGTGTTCTTCAGTCATTTGGGTTACATTTTGAGTCCTAACATATAGCTCAAAAGTGTCAACTTCAAAAGATACAAAGTGCATTAACTCACTTTAAACCTCTTGCTCTATTTCCAGTATAAATGACTATAAAGTGAGTTGAAGTAACTTGACTGCTGGAGCCACACATATTACACAATGGTCTACCCCACATTTCAAAACTATTAATACAACTGTAATGTGTCACATCTCAAGGCATTTGGCATTTTTACATTATAAAAAACACTTTTAGTACAAGTTAAACAAATAAAATACTATGAGGAATACAGAAAAATCGGTTTTACATTTTACCAGCTCCTCTTGCAATTTTGCAATATGTCCACAAGGTGTCACTTGGTTCAACAAAAACTGTATGAGTCATCTCTCATGAGATTTTTGACAGGGAGTAATGACGAGGATGTTGCTCTCAATATAAAAGTTGTTGCAAAGCTTGCGGATAAACTTTAAACTTTACTTACATTATTTTATGTATTAATTCTGTTATTTTCCTGCAGTCCCTTCATCATTGTCATTCTCCTCTGAGAAAAGATAAATAGGAGGGTCTTTGTTGTTGAAGGGTAAATGAAAGATGAACACTAGGACACGTTTATATTAAATAATATCCCAGATTGAGAGGCTTTCATTGGCTTGAGGAAAATGTTTTAATTTGGAATCAGATGGGACACTCTAAACACCCATTAGACATAAAATAAATAAATAAATAAATAAATACTGAAATATAAACTTTCTTTAACTGTAGTCCCTCCACAAGTACTTAAACAGAACATACCACCAGACAATATGGTTCTGAATCCCATTTGGCAAATATCTACACAAGAGTCAGTTTACTGCAGTCATATGTTTATACAATAGGAGGGCTACAGTGCTGATTAAAAAAAAAAAAAATACTGGTGGTCTAATGAAAATGACCCTGAAAAATACTCCCAGGATGATACAAACTGGAGGCAGACTGATTTTAACCAAAGTCTGACATTTTTAAAGCGTTTAGTTTCACTTGATATAGATTACACTGTACAAATATTTCTTTGACTTGATCCTGTAGTATGTGTGTCAAGTTACAAAGTAAATATGTACCTTTCTCTGTTGTTGATACCTGGTTGCTAAAAACACAAGGCACCTTCCTTGTCCTCTCATCTGTAACAAAAAGAAGAATGCCATTTCAAATATTGACAGTATCTAAGGCACTCTCTGTGTTTGTTAATGTTTTCTGTTTGGTTGAAACCTTTGAATATTGTACTTTATTTTTGATCATTTGGTAACATTTTTGGAACAAATCAGGCACTGTGTTGTAGAAAAAATAATGCCTTTTAGAGGACCTCCTATGGATATTCATGTATACACTATTCTGATCAGTAAAAATGGAAATATATGCTGCTGTTTGACAGATGGGCGTTGCCTGTCCAGTCAAATGTCAGTTGCTGTCGCCGACACGCCTCCAAAAGGAAGACTTTCTCTCAAGCAAACTTGGAATGTTATCCATTCACATAAGTCCCGCCTTAAACACCCACATGCTCTTGT
This sequence comes from Sphaeramia orbicularis, assembly GCF_902148855.1. NCBI lineage: Eukaryota > Metazoa > Chordata > Actinopteri > Kurtiformes > Apogonidae > Sphaeramia > Sphaeramia orbicularis. The sequence continues at coordinate 43,100,696 of NC_043960.1, forward strand.
TTCATTGGCTCTGTCTCTATCAATCAATCCTATCCCAAGCGACGTCAGCGTCAGCGCCACACCGGGGCTAAGGAGTGGGTGACGAGGAGCGATCACCACCACCAGGAAAAAATACCAGGAGCGATAAAATGCACGGACTACAGGGGTCCATTTGACTGTCAGTAAGACGTTTTTCCATTTTGAGGAATCGATACTGGCGAGGGCTTCTGGAGAACACTAGCTTTGTACCATGGAGGTCCTCTGTCAAGCTGGGTTTTGTGGTTTTTAGCCTTTTGGCTGCAATTCCAGGGATGTCTAGCTGAGCTAACCTAGCTAGCTAACAATTAGCCTGCCTATTTAGCTCTCCTGGTCACTGGGCGATTTGGTTGCAAGAGGATATCTGCACTGTACGGTATTGCAACGCGGTTATTCCTTTTGGATCGCAGACAGGTTTAACAATCGTCGAGTGCTTGAAGCAGGGAGGTGGTCTTCTGTTCGCCCAGTAGATGGACACTTTGACGGGCGCTCATTGTCACTGCGCGGGCGTACAGTGTTAGATTCAGGGCGGCTAAGCCTGTACTCGGCCGGGCGACCAGCAGAGGGATCGTACAAATGTGGCAGCGGCAGTCTGTAGTGTCCCACTGTCTCTGGGACCGAAGTTGGTAGTTTTAAAATTAAAACACGGATTCGGCGACATTGAAGCTGACAGACTAATCAGATACGTGGGAAAAGTGTTGGCACAGATAACATTATCAACTTGTCATCACGTTAGCAGCGTTTAGCTTACAAGCTAGTGAGAGTGTTACCCAAACTAGTTTAAACTCCTCACAAAATGGCTATGTGCACATTCACTAATTATTTGTAAAAATTTCCGACATGTTGCAGTGCAAATACTCTGAGATCAGCTGTCAGTCCTTGTAGCCTGAGGATTTACTCAAATGACAAATATTTGACTCTTGACACCAGTTTTACAATCAACAAAAGGCCAGATTCTGCACCAAGCAGCACGGATATAGCGTGTTTGGATATAGCTTTGTGGAACGGGACTGATACTTGGTGTAAGGTGTAGCACGGCGCCCCTTGTCAGACGGGCTTTTCAGCTCATGCGGTGATGACTTTAGACTCCATGATGGCTTGTTGCCTGAGTGAGGAGGCGAAGGAGTCCAAACGAATCAACGCTGAGATCGAGAAACAACTCCGGAGAGACAAGAGAGATGCGAGAAGGGAGCTGAAGCTGCTTCTGCTTGGTAAGCCTGCATACTGTTTTCATTATACTGTTTTATTAGTTGCGTTTAATTTGTACTTTACAGTGCTGTTTATAAGTTTTTGCTTTAAATGTATTGTAGAGATTGGAAATGCAAATAATCTGTTTCCTCAATTGCACATGTTACATTCACCTGGAACCACAGAATTTGTATGTGATGTGATATGCAAATGAAAGTCACTGTGCTTTAGAGGGTTTTTTTTTTTTTCTTTTCTAACGGTACAGAGTAAGAGAGGAGTGCAGATCCACCATTGGCCTTGGCATATATAAGTGAAAACATTGCCATGGGTCTGTACCAGGTTCCTTTTCCTTTCTAAAATATTTCCATCCTCTACATCTACTGTTGACTTCAAAAACTGTCTTGGTATTTATTGTCAGGTTAATAACTTACAGTGGAGATGTCTGCTAAGATACCTGTCATTTGTCAATATTTAACACTTAGCTTAGGCCTGTTTGGCATCTTCAACTGACATCTCACAACACGACTTTGTTAAAACTATAAATTGCTTTCATACTGAATATATACACAAATAGCTTGACTTCCAAGTGGCATAGCAATTGTAATTATTTTAAAAAACATTTTTGAACTCTATATGCATATCCTCTTACTTAAAATAATCTGCATTTATTTGTGGTGTTTTTTTGTTAATATCCCTCTTGTAGGCCTCTTCCACATCACTGAATTGGGAGCACACTTTTAGTAATTCTTTTTTTAAGAGTGTTGGCTTTAATTAAGTCGGTTACATGAGAGACAGCGTTCTCTTGGTATCTGGTCTAGAAAAGGCCTTCACTATGGCAGCTCTCTGTGGGAAATGACTGTCCTCAGGAGAGTAGGTTCAGGCTGTGCAATCAGACTAATTTTATTGTTGTAATGTTGACTAGTAGAGCCAGTGGACTTTTTGATGTACTGTTATATCGATTTCTGAGGAAGAAGGGTCTTATATCGTCTGTTCTCCTCAAGTCAGTGTTTAGTGTTTCTAATAGAGCGTCGGGCAGGGATTCAGTGGGATGTTAGAAGACACAATTGTGCAACTCTGGTTCGTAGAGTCACAGGTGACAGAGTTCAGACTGTCTGGCCTTTATGATGCTGTCACTGTAATATTAGCAGAAGGATTATTAGTAAGGGGACTGGTTGAAACCCATTTAGCATAGAATACCATCATAATATGTCTTAGGTAAGCATATTTAGAAAACTCTAGGCACTAAAACATTATTGAATAGATGTTAGTGGAACAACACCGTGTCTGGTGGAGGGGCATGACAAGCCCTACATTAGTGTGTGTGATTAGAGGTTTGTCAGACTACATGCACACTAAAACCTTTTCATTTGAAAACAGTCTCTGTCCAGTCTAGTTTCAGTATAATCGGTGAATATTCTAACATGTCCTAAATCTATATCACATGATCAAGGGAACTGATAGCGCTTCTCGACACAGGAAATGTCACAAATTGCTCTAATAACAACTTGCCTGCTGTGACTTTACTCCGTAGTATTATGATATGTAGCAGAATTTAATTTTGTGACAGATGCCAACAGACAACAAGGAAAGAACTGTCTATAATTCAGTACCTATGTTGAATTAACAGCTGGTAGTCAAGAGCATGGTCTAGTTTTCTTCAGGACAGGATCACATAAAAGGGTCACTGTGAATCAGGGAAGGATACTTTTGCTGCTGATGGTATCAGCTCAACTAGCTGACTTGACTCCATTTGGCTCTGTTTTAGAACCAGCACATTTCATTTCCACTGCAGGTATAGTAACTCCTCATCATGGCAGATTTCCCACTAGCATGGTTTGGCTAACTAAACTGTCCAGTGCTGCAACATGGTACATATGGATGGAATTCTGGCTCGACCAATTTGTGATATACATGGTTTTATGTCATGTTTGTAACCTCATGGGACATGGTACTTCAAATAATACCTGATGATACCTGCGATCTAAATTGTAAAAGTGGATTCTGTGTGTGTGTGTGTGCGTGCGTCTTGGGCATCACACAAAATCCAGAAAGAGCTGACTGCTGCAGTTTGTCATACATATGTATTTTTGGTCAAGGAAGAGACTACCAAAAATGACAAGTTCATAGGGCAAAAATTTTGGGAGATATTAATAGTTTTGGAATACACTAGCCTTACAATCACATTGCTATGCCCAGAATCATGTGAATACTTTGGAGGTGACTGCTCGACAAATGCGGTACAGCATGCGTGAATACACAACCAATATCCATGCTGGGGGACCGGGATGTTACCCCTCAGGGTTGGGATGCTGATTTTAAAAACACCCCCCCCTCCCTTTTCGCATCCCACCCTTAGTATCGACAATGATGAAGTCCAGGATCTAGAACCGGTAGTTCCCCATGGGTCAACGTGCTAGTTGTGTCATGAAGACACAACAAAGGCCCTGGTAGGATGAGCTGAGCTGATGCCTTCAGTAGAAAAGCAGCAGTTACTAGTGTGATCAAATAAGGCAGCGAATGTGGCCTCTGCATTGTTTCTTATAGCCTCAGTGTGTATCTGTCCACATCACAATAGAAATAATGGTTAACTTAAAGAAAATGATGTATTAACAGGGACTCACAAATTAGAATGAAGACCTGCCATGGTAATAGTTAGTTACACTAACCAGTGGGATCAACTAACAGAAAAGGAGGAAACATAAGTCATAATATTATGGAATGAGAGGAAGAGTGGATCATTAGGCAGTGTGATTGTGCAGTGGTTAGCACTTTTGCCTCATAGCAAGAAGGGTCCCAGTTGGACAGGGGCCTTTCTGTGCAGAGTCTGCATGTTTGACATGTACCATGTAGCCTTCCTCTGTGTCCTCTGGTTTCCCCCACTATCAAAAACTTGTATGCTAGGTTAATTCTCCTATCAGTGCCCTTAACAGAAGTGCTGGCATAGATCTGGAGTTGGTCCCCAGGTGCTTCCATTGATCGTGTCTGTTTACTAGGATGAGCTAAATGCAGAGGTTGAATTTTCATACAGAGACAACTTTTTTTTTTTTTTACTTTGGAGGTATAAGTTCTCTAAGGTATAAGTATTCTTTGATCTATGCTCTTATTTAACTAAAATTAAACTGCTTTGGTTTTTGATATCTTTATATTATGATATCATGATGCCTCTGTATGACTGAGCAGACTAAATAATATTGATATTTTGCTTCATGTGCAGAAGAAAAGTCTTACATATGTCCTTGTGGTTGGCAACACACAATAGACAGTTCTTGGTCTGCTGGAGATTTTCCAAAAATCCTTGGAAATACAAAAGTGAAAGAAATGGATAGGGCATATTATAATTTAGTCATTTTGTTTCCTGCTCACAAATTAGATGCAGAGATCTCATTCACTGAAACAAGACCTCAGTATTCTCAAATCCCACTTTTCTGATGACATTTTCAAAGTTTGTTTAAGTTTGCTGTGGGAGTCGCTGTCACATTATTTAAACTTGTGTGAAAAGGATCTATGTACACTCTAGCTGCAGTTTGAGTTATGTGCAGTCTGGTTGTCTCACTTCACTTGGAACCTATTATGGTCCTGTTTGATCCTTTTTATAGAGCTTCTCTCTTGGTTTAGCTTTTTATGAGGTTTTTGGCTGCTTTTATCAAACCATGAAATTTTGGAATCTTAAATGAATGGATCAATGTGTTGCATTGATGGAAGGCTGACAATTACTTCATTTACTTAATCTGCTATCTGTTCATACCACATTATCAAAGCTCAATGTTCAACAAAGTTTCAACTATTAGTTATGGCAGCAGCAAACATTTTAGTGCCACAACAAGGAACAGACTCACACAGCGAATGTATGATAGCAGAACTGGTGTTAAGTATTTAATGAACTCTAAAGTTTAGGATGTTTGTTGAATCTTTTTCAAGAACAGCTTTCCTATCTCTTGATGACAGTGTACTACTATAAACTGCTTTAAAACTCCTTTAAATTTACTGGATGCATGTAGTATAGTGCTGAATGACTTGATCTAAACATATGATGATCATTTTTGGTAGAATTCCAGCCCACAACCTGGATCACAATTTTTCTTAGCTCTTATAAAATGTAAGCTTATCGCAGCCACTAAAAACATAACATACTGTGCACTTTTAATACCCCTCGGCCAAATATAGTGTAAGATTCTGTTGAAAGTTACTGCCCTATAATTTAGATTAGATTGTCTTTGTGTAAAACGTATTATATACATGTTTATATTTGAAAGTACTCAGATATTAGGCTATAAATGTACAAGGCTATTTGATCTTGAAAAAGTAGGTCAGGGTCACCTATTTTCAATAGGCTTCTGCTCCATGCCAAGATGCATCCACAGTATAAATTTTGTGCAGATATCTCAATGCATTCTTTAGATAATGCAATTATGTCGTTGAATGGACAGACAGACAAAACGATTACAGTACCTCATCGGCCAGAAGTTGGCCGAGGGGTAACACCTTCCACCCAATTATTCTTTAGGCTAAAGGGGTTGTCATACTATCAAACTTTGAGTTTTTGCACCATTTTGGACTGATATTATTCTCATATTCTTACAATAGTTAGAAGAAATCCAAAACAAATCTGGTCATTGGTTAACATTTGTCGACATTTTCCTAACTGCACATACCTATATCTTTGGCAGCTTCAGATTTTTCATTATTAGCTCAACGTTACCATAGTCATTTGTTTGATTGTTTTGTTTTGTTTTTTTTTTCTTTTCACCTTTACTTTGGTAAAGCATCTGCATGTCAGTTCAGAGGAGTTACTCTAGTTGTTAGTCTACACAGAAGTTGGCATTTCTTCAGTTATTACTATATAGTTTTAGTGTTTTTGTGGGTGTATATCTATTATTAGTTTTTTTTCTTTTTGTGCTAACAGATACTGACAAACCAGTACAAACAGACAGGGATATATAAGCTAGCAGCACTAATGCTACCAACAACTCATAATGCAAACTGTCTGTGAAATACATTAATTACACTGGTACTCAGACCATTTAACATGAACATTAACTGAATTGGAAAGTTGTTACAGCTCTGTTTGTTTGTTTAATGACACAATCTGTTCAACTTCTTGAACAGGCGCTAAGGTGACAAATTAAGGTCAGTCCTAATGTAGTGGGTTTTCATAGATCTTTCTTTTTAAAGTTTGTTTTGCAGTATGTTAGGTGGTTTTGAATGATGTTTTAAGTGAACACATTTATTTTGGTTTTTAAGCAGCAGCAGTCTTTGATAGTCGCTGCTCTTGCAAAGTATAGTTGCAGGCTGAAGAAACTCAGGGCCGGAGGAGTGCTTTGCTGCCTGTTCAGTAGCTAATGAAAGTCACAAGTAATTAAATGTGGACTTCTTGATCTCAGGGAGCAGCACTAACAGCAGTTTGTGAGCTTGCATTAGTTAAATGAACATGTTTCTTGCTTTGATAACTATTTGCTAAATAAAATGGTGTCACACAGCTATGGTAGATGCACAATCTAATGATTTATCTTATGAGTTATGTGTGTCTGTTAGTACCAGATAGTTATCAGTAACAGGACTCTACAAACTCTCTTATCAAATAATATATTTAAGCACTCATAGGTTTTACTTGAAATCATGACATAGTACCTACTTCTCTACATCCCTTTTTGAAACAAGTCTAAACAAACAAAAAACTAAGCATCTTGTACGTGTAAAACAAAGTTGGCGAAATTGAAGACTGATGCTGCATAACCTCCAGTATGGATCCACCGTTGACTGTCACAGCAAGGCATTTTGGGAATCGTGTATACAGTACCTCTGCCTGTCTTAAATGTGTTAAATGTTAGCGTAGTTAGATGAAGCAATGACTGGAAACTGTGCTGTTCTAATGCAACCAGTTGATATTCCGGAAAGTTACAGCTCCCACCTTATAATCCCTGATAAATGTCATTGTTTGTCTTTAAATTTCTGCTTTGTACGGACAAGACAGGAGACATACAATTACTGAGCTTTAGAGGTACTAGTGTGCTGATTTGCTATTTGACAGACTCAGGTTATTTTCTTTCCCTCTGTTTCTCATCTTTGTGCTCATCTATAACAATCAGTGACTAGCTTTAGCTCTATCTGACTACTGTATATTATTCTCTGCAAGAAAATGAATGAGGGTATTCTCCAAAAAGCAAAAATATTCCTTTAGACACGTTCTAACTAGTGTATGCCAGATTAATCTTTGAAGGTGATTGATCAGTTACACTATGTATGAATTTAGTGCTGTTTAATGAGGACAGCTCATCATAATGTCATCTAATCAGCAAACTGAAGTTCTTCCATATTGCTCAGTCGGAATCAGATAGATATATCTAACTCATTTTTTTATATTTTGACACATTTTTAAGCCTGTGTCTCCAGAATTTTTAAAGTAAAACCAATGGTACAACATATCCCTGTAAGGTACCTTATGAGACGCACAACATGTGAATGAATGATAAGTGTCAATTATTGTATATTGATTACTTTAAGAAAAGCACACATACCTGAGTGATGTACTACAGTGTAGAGCAGTGTCCTGTTCATTTATGATGCCCCCCCCACACACACACACACACACTTTTCTTGAAAAGTTAAGTTATCTCCTTAGATGTTGATGGGGTTTTGTAAAGAAGTTGGAAGAAATTAGGATGTCAGTAGTCGTACCGTGAACTGTGTATTGAGAATTTTTAAATACATTGTGTAGTGAATTCAATAAATATAACAATAATATTACATGTGGTCTCAGAAACCTCCAACTAAATCTATAATTTAGTACTTTAGTACGACTATTGTTGAATCTTAAACCACTTTTACACAGAGGTCCCGGAAAAAAGGTGACATGGTGATCCTGCCTTTTTTCCACCATTGACCAAATTCCACAGCCAAGTCAAAGGAGTAACAGAGGTGAGACAGGCTAGACTTATACACAGCAGACCTGCGTTCTGGAATCAAAGGAGCGGTGACACAGTGCTGGGTATAGTGTGACTTGTGCTTTGGAAATACCCCGAGCACAGCAGTGTTGGTAACCTCTCCAGAGTTGACCCGTCTTTCACCATTCCACAAATGTTAGCATGAATAGAGTCCTCCGCCTGAAGTGACAACATCTCACGGATCTTGGCATTTCCCCAGTTCGACATCTTTCTGGTTGCGGTGATATGTTTGTTTACTGTACAAGGCCTGCACTCATTTTTAAATCCCTCCAGCACGGGGATCGCACACGCAATACATCATCAAAATGTCACACCTTGGTTGCGGAACGAGAGGTGTTCCTTTTACATAACGTTCTGGAATCATGATTCCACCTTTATCACGGCTCTGTTACTACCTCCAGAGGCGTTACATAGCCGTGACAGAGGTGGGACCAAATGATCCACCATTTTGTTTACACAAACGTTTTACAATAAAGGTGAAATATTCCCGGGACAGAAGTGCTGTGGAAAAGGGGCTTTAGTCTTTCACAAATTGTGCCGTATAAAAATACTCATACTGTACTTTTGCTTCATTAACTACACAGAAGCAAGTGTTAACAGTTATTTTAGAGCCTATGCTGTTCCTAAAGAAGAGAGTAGACTGTGCACCTGAATGAACTAAGGCCCCAGATTGCACAGGATATTTACCTGAAGCTGAAATTGAAATGGAAGTCAGGATACTGTATATATACACATCGAATGAGCACACACTTCATCTGTCAATATGCATGCCGCTCAAACAGGTCGGTAGTATCTGGGTTAATGAGTGTTTGCTTTTTGGCAACACCCAAGGATGTCTCATGCATGAGGCCTACCTACGCCTATTATGGTTTCTCTTCGAAAGTCTCACAGTAAGCCAAGCAGATAAGTCCTGCGTTAGCCATATTTATTTGGATCCCTGTTAGCCGCTGCCAGGGTAACGGCAGGCATGGCAGGGTTTTGTAGAAATAACAAAACTGCAGACGGTAGAGACAAACAACCCACACATCCACACAAGATAAAATGCCCCAAAAGAGATTTAAGAGAGGGTGTTTGTACAGTATCATCATGGGTGATTACAGGGCTGCCCTGTGGTATCCCAACTTCCCTCCTAGGCACAATAGCACTGCTGAAGGCAGAGTTGGCAGATGCCTTCCTCTATCCTTCCTCCCACAACTGAACGTCTAACAGCTCTGACTGACTGTCAGCCAAGGTTGATAATGCTAATCATCACCCACGTGAGCTTATTTCCCTGAAAACTCAAAAAATTTCAGGAGTCATGCAGACTGACCTGATGCTGTGGTGACTGTGATAACGAATAAGTCTGTATCAAGGATGTTTACACAGAAGTTGCATGCAATATAAATGTATTGTCTTTTGCATTTTATAATTGTGTAAGAACAGATCAAACTCCTTCAGCTTGTAAGCCTTTGTACACCTCTGCTATCAGAGGGTTATCAGATCCATTTTCAGTGTGTTAGTGTTCATCCTGATCATTTAGGCTTTTCTTTGACCTTACTTTTTTTGACATGTTTGCCTTGTCGAGAGGAAACAGTCCCACATTTTATTGGGTATGGTATCTGTTGATGTGGGTATCATGTTAGACTGTTTTAAAACTACCAGCATTGACCTGTTGGTTTTCTGATGTAAATTTTACATGAAAACAGTGACGTATCAAATCAAATCATGAAGATAATCAAACAAGGTAAGAAGTAAAACTGTGTTAGCATATTTAGACATGTGTAAAACTAAAGCAATGTGACAAATGTAAAAGAAGGTGCTTTCCTGCATTTTACAAATATGTCCACAGTACCATACTATTTGTGGGAGGTTTTTGTGGGGTTCTGTACTGCTCAGATTGGGATGGGAAGATTGGGAAATCACAGGATCAATTTTAGTAGTAATAATCTGTTAATTAAAGCCAATTTCCAAATTGACTTATGCAAACAGGCTTTTGTTCTTATGTTATTATGAGGATATAGCAAATATAAAAGTGGCCTCCATCAGCAACTTGTGCCGTCATTGTCGCAGTGGTAAATGCAACTTGTTTTGCCTGTGAATTATGATTAACATAGTGTTTTATCTGTAAAAACACATACAGAACTGCTAGTATCTTAATGAGCTGCACCAATATCACAAAATTACCATATGTCTGTGAGCTGGTCCATTCTAGACTCTGATATAAAGTATGATTTACACAGATGCTTTAGAGCAGGGGTGTCAAATTCATTTTAGTTCAGTTCAGGGGCCACATACAGCCAATATGATGTCAAATGGGCCGGAACAGTAAAATAATAAAGAAAAAAGTACAATTACTTTTTGACAATTTTTACATCTACAAAGTTTCCTTAGAAATCTGAATAACCTGAACACCGTGAAATGCCTTAAGAAAAATAAGTGCAATTTTAACAATATTATGCCTCACTTTGTTATTTACACATGTGCAGTACAATTTATGATTATAGTGGATCTACAAAAGCACAAAGCATGTAGTAACAGGCAGAATATTGTTAAAATTACACTTCTCTTAAGACATTTCAGGTCGTTCGGGTTATTCATATTTTTTGTGAAAGGATAATTTGTAAATGTCAACATTTTCATGTAATTTTACTTTTTTCACTCTAAAACAAAGAGAAACATTTGTAGTTGTCATTATTTATAGGTTATTATGTTATTATTTTACCTATTTTGATCCACTTGAGATCATATTGGTCTGTATGTGGAACCTGAACTAACCATTGATTGTTAATATGTTTAATTTCTGCATTTCACAAATTTATCCCACAGGCCATATGTTTGACGCCTGTGCTTTAGACTAAAGCGACATTAGAGCACAAAAACATAGTTTGACTGTAAGTGGCCTGCATTTTCTAAAAGTGAGAATTTTTTTTTTTTTTTTTAGATCGTTGATGATCATACCACCTAAAAAGTCACCATATGATCTAGGGTTGGACACTGTATCAAATTCATTCACTTACTAGAGGTTTGCTTTTTAAAAATTGTGAAAAATGCACACATTACAAAATCAAGATTATCACTGTGGACAGCTTTCTTCAAAAAGTCAACATGCAACCTGCGTGAGTATTTTGAATCTTTTTTGTCTCTGTTCATTTGTCATTTTTTATCCAGTTTCATACTAATGTTCAATCCAGACTTCCATCGTAGCAACAAACTAATTTAAAATGAATTTGACTGTCCAGGGGCGCAGAGTGAACCCTCATATTATGATTGGGGAAACACTAAGGATGTCGACGTAGAGATAAGAATTCACAATTAAAATAACTACATTTTGTGTATTTTACCTGGATTTTTTTCCCTCTGAGAGTTAAAGACTTTATCGTCAGCTGTTTTTAAGTTTTTAAGACATACCCCAGTTCTGGTCTAAAGTATCAGCCGCAATGAATCCTTCAGATGTTTAGGCTTTTAACCGACATAAATCATGTCAGTCATCTGTGAATTTGGCGTTCTGTTAGAGTACAGCTGGTGCTTCTGTCAAATTCCTCCTGACCAAAGGGAGCTGGCATTTTGACATCTGAAGTATTTTGTCTAATTTTCATGGCTGTCTGATATCTGATATTTACTGACTGTACCTGCTGTCATGGAGCTTCATTTGTTTCCTGATGTGAGAGGACTGGCTTGCTCACTTTAAATATGGTTCTAACCCATACCTGTTCTGTGTCAGAGCTTTAATATCAAATGATGCACCAGACGAACTGGGATTGATGTCAGCCTCAGTCCTGAATGTTGGATGAATTATGGAGTTTCACAGGGAGGAATGAAGGAAAGATGTGTGGGTGTCGGTAGTTCTGCCCCGTTTGTCTGATGGATCTGTTGCTTGAGTAAACTGATGTTGACACACCCAGAGTTTCGGCAGTTATGTTGCAGTCAGACCTGTGAAAGATGCCCAGGCTTTGTCTGGGCTCCACCTGTTTAACTAGTTATACATGTAGTACATCCTGACTGCTCATTCTTATTTCATTCTGAATGTGTTGTGTGTGTGTGTGTGTGTGTGTGTGTGTGTGTGTGTGTGTGTGTGTGTGTCTGTGTGTGTGTGTCTGTGTGTCTGTGTGTATGTAATATAAGCAAGTAAATATGTAAATCCAGATGTTTTTTTTTCTCAATTCAGACATACAAACCAGTATTAAAATCTGCAGGAAACTTCAATAAAAAGTTGTGACTGAAGATTTTAACCTCTCCACTCAATGTCACTGAATCCAAAACACCATCACACTCACACTGGACCTTTAAAATGCAGCCCTTTGTGATTTTAGAATTGCAGTTGGCTGGCAGAGTTACAGACAGAGCTAATTTATTAAATTCCCCAGTGGTTTGTACAGTTTCAGCTGATTTCAGACGCTAATGAAGTGATGTTAATCAATGACATGTATATTGAAATACACAAAAGTTGCTTGTTTTGTCCGATTTGGTGTCAAAAACCTAAATATGTACAATTTTCTGTTGCATTAGCAGCAGATGTTAGTTATGCCTATAGTAAACTGCCATTTTTTGCTCAATAAATTAACTGATTATCCAAATAGGTCCAGATTAATTTAGTTTTGATTGATTCATTACTTTAAAAAAAGCATGGCTATGTCTGTGTATAGACTACCTAAACAGAGAATAAAAGCCTCATGTTCTTCTCTATGTTTGCACAGCAACATATCAGTGATGGGTAAGCTCCCAAATATGTCTTGGATCTGAAAGAAGGAAACAAAGTTGACAGGTCTCAATTAGTTTACATGTGGGATTGTGAAGTGGCTAATTCTGCTCTTCAAGTACAACTAAGACTATATTTACACAATATAGGAACCAAAGTAGGTTAAAAAAAAAATAATAACAATAAATTGACATCAGAATTCTTTAAAAGGAAAAGGATGACTGCAATTTTCTCCAAATCTTTATCACTGCCCACCTCAAAATCAACACAGATCCACCTTTAATCCCTTTAACACACACATGTGCTCACACACGTATATGAAACATGATATTCTGTTGTAGATCAAGATGCAACACATGGATCAGCTAGAAAAATGGGGTGGTAGGCAGTGTCTTGTTTTGCATAATATACCAATATGCATTACAATTAAGTATGTAATGCAGCAAGTGATGTAAACAGGCACATTTTCAGATGACTTTCACTGTTCCATTATAAGGCTTAGGGCCAACACCACAGACATTTTAACTAGAGCTCGCTAATGAATTTTGATTAATAAAGTGTGTTTCACTTTGACAATCCCCCCCCATATGAACTGTTCACCCCCTATCCCCATCTGTGCGCTTCCTGTGTACCTCACAATTTCACTCTGCAGCCGTGCCTGGGTATTAATACTGTATATTAATTGTCGCTTACATTTTAAAGAATGATTTTCCAAACAATTTTTATGTCACTACTTATAAAATATAGACTCACATCTTTTCCCAAAAGTCTGCTCTCCCCAGCATAAAAACTACCACATCTACAACCTGTAGTTCCCCACAGGTCACATACTAGTTTAACAGAAGACTATTATACAGTAGCGGTGTAACGGTGCACTCGTTTGTACCGAACCGTTTCAGTTCGGGGCCTTTGAAACAATATGGAGGTGTACCGAATGAATATGTCACAGTAGAGATTGAAATCCAGTAGGATTCCTAATCCTACTAGGACAGATAGTAATTGTAGTTTGTCCTAGGACAAACTGAAATCCTACAAGACATTAGGATCTGAAGATTGGAATTCCAATCTGTCCTAGGAGAATTTGCAATCCTGCTAGGACAGATTGTAATTCTATTTGGAAGTGGGATCTGAAGATTGGAATTTCAGTCTGTCCTACGGCAAAAAATTTAAGAATTCTGTCAGGACAATCTCGAATTCTATTAGGAGAATGTCAGATTATATCAAAATGTATGGAAAATAGACTGAATCATTTCACAGCCAAAATTCCAGTCAATTTCAGCATAGGTAAGCATATAATTTCGCCATCACTATTCCAGCTGAATTATTTTCATATCTTAGATACAGTATATGTCCCTTAGGTTAATACACATTGTAACCAGGGTGCCAGCCGTTTGGTCCAACCTTATTCAATGGCCGTATGTACATGTCATTGGTATGTAAATGGACACATTTGCATAGGGCCATTATGAGTTAGTGACTCAATGGTGTCAACCAGTTTTGGATATTAAATGGTAAGCTGTTTAGAAGTTGCGCTCTTTCAATCTTGGCATGTTGACTAGAGATATTGCCTGTATACTGACATTACAGATAAAATCTCTGTACTTTAGTTTGTCCTAGGACAAACTAAAATTACTATCTGTCCTAGTAGGATTAGGAATCCTACTGGATTTCAATCTCTACTGTGACAAATACATGTAGCCTATGTGAAGAACGCAAACACTTGGGAAGCAGGGTGGACACAAGCAGAACCCATGTGCAGTGTTTCCTCTATATACTTTCAGCACCGGTGAATTCTCAGCACCACTGCAAAAAAAACCAAAACATGACAACAGAGAGTATAACAGAGGCACAGAGGCTGGGTCAGACGTTCAAAGCATAAGTTTCATTTTCGGTTTTGGTATGTTCTAGCTTTGTGGCACCAAAGAGTCCACGGGTTCCTTTATAGCAAAAAGGTTTTTATTTTTTAACTGAAGTTGGCAATAAGTGAACACGCTCCTCTTCTCCTTCACTGTGCCTCTGCTGCGGTGTTACTGCGAGGTCACGTTCACTGCACCTCAGGGAATATAGTGAGGCGTTCATAAACACTCAGTAAATTGCAGCGTTTGCCATAAACGAACATTGAACATCAAAAAATACAAAAATACATAACATATGGGGTGCCTGTTAATGCACAAATGACTGAACAATATTTTGTAGAAATGTCTTGTGTCCCACAGGTAGTTACAGAGCACACACCCCCACACGCCCCCCGTCACCATTCTCCTTCACTGTACTGAAAATGTATTGAAAATGTATCGAACCGAAGACACCTGTACTGAACCAAAATTTTTCTGTACTGTTCCACCCGTTATACAGTGTTTTAAACTTGGGTAAATTATCTTTGTGAGATAATCAAAGATGCAACTGTTGATCAACATGTCCACCATTATCTAATACAAGACTATCATATCCTGTGTATATCAATGTTCTTATTTCATATATTGGCCTATATATTGGGTATCAGCTTTTTTTTTTTTTGCCCCCAATATCAGCATCAGTCCCAAAAAGCCCATATCGGTTGGGTTCTAATTTTGACTACCTAAACTAAATCAGGGCATTAAAACTAACTAAATATCTATTCTTAGGTCTAATGGATGAGGACAGTCCCACATGGTCTTCTTTAGCACTGTATGTTTTTAAACATTTTTGGAAGATTATTACATCCTCTGGTTTTTCCAAACATTTCTACACAGATATTGCTATAATAATAATTGAAAATACTGTGAATTTTGCAAAACTGAAAAACATCAAAGTCTCCGCCCTTGTGCACAAATTTTCCACAAACTGGATGGTTGAAAGCCCTCTGAAACTCCTTTTCCATACTGTACAATAGCTGAGTGTATACATGAACTTGAAGTATCCTTATGTTAACCTAACCTGAAGTTCTTACTGTGTCATGCAGAAATATTGAAAATTTGCCTTTACTTATAATGGACCATATTCTGATGGCACATAACTTGGAAACGGTTACAGATATCAATATATTTACTATTGAGCACTGATAGGAAGTCATATATGGACTTTCATTTGGGTCCATGACCTTTGACCTTGATTGAGCTTGAAGGGTCCAACTCAAAGTCACTAATATGTACATTTCAACAGTCTTCTCTGAAACTACTGGTCACATTAATTTTTAAATTTAGAGAAAACTGGATTTTTAAAATTTTTGATGAATTTCTGAAAAAAAAAAAAAGTTGCTGGTACTTAAAATGGGCCATATTTTGATGGTTTATAACATGTAACTGGTGAGAGATATCAATATAGTTACTATTGAGCACTGATAGGAAGTCATATATGGACTTTTGTTGAATTAGTTGAGTTCTCCTCCAGTGAAAATACCACCCACTGCTATTGGGAGACTGACCTGCATCCACACCACAGGAGTCTAACAAAGAGGCAGAACCTGACAACCTCACAAATTCAACTTATTAATTCTTAGTAGAACATGCCAGTGAGATACAAGGCCATTGGTCCTATTTTTTATGAATCCACAAGTGTTGGCTGATATTAGACCTATTTGGGTATAAGTAAGGTGGCACACTTATTATACTGCTCATAGTTACAGAAAAATGTCAGTGATTTCGATGGTTTTCTGTCTACCTGTTGCCAGTTTCCCTCTTCTCTCTCTCCCCTGTGGTCTTGTCTCTGCTGTGTTTTAGCCACATATAACCAGTGGGTGGAGGATTGAGGGGGTGGAGGGGGATCCATCTTGTTACAGGGAACAGTGACATGAGAAATGAATGTGGGATTTTTTTTTTTTTTTATCTCTTTCACACACCACCTTCTAAAGCAAGCGGCAGTTTCCTGCTGTATCGATAACAGCTGTAGCATCTGCCAGTGGAGTTGACTGACGGAGTCACTGTTGCAGAGTCATGAAGTTCATCCACAGACGTAAACTAAGGCAAATGCTGAGTCAGTCCATTAGTCAGGGGTGTCAAACTCATTTTAGTTCAGGAGCCACATTCAGCCCAATATGATCTGAAGTGGGCCGGACCAGTGAAATAATAACAGTGAAAAAAGTACAATTACATAATGAAAATGTTTGCATTGACAAAGTTTCCTTAAAAATCTGAATAACATGAACAACCCAAAATGTCTTAAGAAAATAAGTGCAATTTTAACAATATTATGCATAAGTTTATCATTTACACATGTACATTAGAATGTACAGATCACAGTGAATCAATCTACAAATACACAAAACATTTAGTAATAGGCAAAATATTCTTAAAATTGCACTTTCTTCTCTTTAGATGTTTGAGGTTGTTCACATTTTTGGATAGTTGGTAAATGTAAACATTTTCATGTAATTTTAGCATTTTACATGAAAACAAAGAAAAATTTGCTCTTGCTATTATTTATAGGTTATCATGGTAGTATTTTACTGGTCTGACGCACATGAGATTGAATTGGTCTGTTTGTGGAACCTGAACTAAAATGATTTTGACAAAGTTGATTGTTAATAGCCCTGCGATGAACAGGCGACTTGTCCAGGGTGTACCCTGCCTTCGCCCCTATGTAGCTGGGATAGGCTCCAAGCGACCCCCGTGACCCTAGTGAGGATAAAGCGGGTTCAGAAAATGAATGAATGAATGATTGTTAATATCTTCAGTCTAAAGTCACCAAATTCATCTCATGGGTAATTTCATAAATAAGAAGTTTCTAAAACTCAAACTTGCATATTATTATTATTAGGGCTGGGAATCTCAAGGTACCTCATGATACTATACAATGTGATACAATATGCGATACATGGCTTATGATAACGATAATATCGCTATATGGCGGTACTGCGATTATCGATATACTGCTCTTAATAACCTATGATATATCCGTATGTTTATAGGGGTGAAACAAATACAAACAAAATTCATAGTTTATATTTTGCGGCATAATTTAACCAGAGTACAAACAGCAGTAGTGGAAAAACAATGACACTGTTTTAGTGTAACATAACTGGAAAAAGTTTTTTTTTAAGGTGTCTGATAAACAGTGACACTTTTTTAAGCTCTTTCAGAAACCGCATCTCGTTTTCTCAAGTTTGCATGTCCTTGTCCAGCTTTGTCCCATCCACACTAGAAAAAACAACTTGAGTCCACACTTTTGATTTAAACGATGCCGGTGCATCTTTCAGTTTAACTTCACTGCTCGAGTCCACCATATTAGCATTGTTTGTTTTTTCTTCTTCTGTGACTTTGGCCCAATTTTCAGCCATTCACACGAGGAACACCCCCTGGATGACATGTAAAAGGGTGACTCGACTCACTAAGGAGGAACAATGAAAGAAGCGGTCCGTGATTGTCGGAGTGGTGCAATTGAAACTGAGGGCGCTTTACTATTTAACTCCATCTCACCTATGGCTGAGTGTGGATCCAAGTTAATATTCCTAGAACGACCGGTTTCTGCAACCCACCTCAGAGAGCTTCCACCAACCACATGGTCCAGGCGGCCAATTCCTCCACACTGCAGGTTCCAGTTTGAGGCCAGGAGGACCTCCTCCAGAGGTATTTTCCCCACCCTTCCTCCGCGCCCTTCCCACACCAGAACCATCGTGAGCAAGATCGAGATGCCCCGTCTCCTCCAGGGGCCCGCGAGATGGAGCCAGCCACGCCTCGGCAATACCTGGGTCATGTACTCGCGGTCTTGCTCTGACAAATCCATCTTATCCAATATTAATCAATAACGCAAAATTAAAATAAAATCAATCCAAAATCGATCAAAACTGTTTTTTTTTTCTCAGCCCTAGTGTCAGATATTGTCAGGATACTCATTCAAAATCACTTTTTACATCTTTTTACCATATCACTCATCGCTACAATTAAATTAGCAAAAGCTCGGTTTTGTATTCTCTTTTGGAGAAATTTGGGAGCTTTCTATCCCAGCATGCCACTCAATTCCACTTCGCCCGCCTTTGTATATTTAACCTTTTTCACTTTTGTTTATTTGTCGGGAATTCTGCTGCATGAATGTTATTGAAACATCAGCTAAGTTTAAAAGAAGTCTCCTTTCCTGCTCCTGTTATTAATACTAGCAACATGAAGTAAAGTGTCTGCTTCCAGTCTGAATAATGTGCATGCTGTACTGAAGTGGACACAGCTTCCTGTTTGATGTACTGGAGGAGGTCTTTAAGGAATAATTTACTCCGAGTGCTTTTCTCCTCCAGAGTGTCAGACACCTGCTTTTCCTTCTTGCTTCCTTTTGTCCTTTCCCTGTCATTACTGAATGCCAAACTCTGCTTCACGTTATTACTCCTCATGTAAACTGGCGCTGAAGTGTCCGTTAATGCCTCTCATGTCCTGTGACCGTTGAAAAGGGTCTTTTTTTTTAACTATTTAACCCCTTTTTTCTAGTTCTTTTTAAGTTAATGGTTATTTAACTGTGTGACTAATACAGTGCCTCCAGCTTTGCCCTTCTAGGAATCTTGGCACACTAACTGGAAAGCGAGTTTTGAACATCCTAGTTTCTCAGCACTGATACATGCCCTTGTGTGCTTTGTGTATAGTGATCGTATGATAATATGATTAATCTGTATTTTTAACATCTTTTATGTTTGTCCTAATTACCAAGTGTGATTATGAGGGTAGGGCAGCATTTCCCACAGAGTCCCATTTTAAACTTTGCTCATAACTTTTTTTATTGAAGTCAAATTAACTGAAAAGATAAGATGAGAGACCATGTTTGCAACATCATTGTTGTTTGTGTGACATTAACTAAATATATTATTAAATTATTATGTTTCAGTATTGAAGTCTTCATAATTTTGCACAGACACAGTAACAGACAGCCACATTGTCTCTGTTACCATGGGAATTAATTTTCACTTCTGCTTGCGTGTGCTGTTTTATCAGTCTGCTTCATCTCATGGATTTATTATGCTCTGTCAGAATAGAAGTTTTGTTCTACAAAGTGACCAGTCCTGAAGTTATTTTTCATTTCATGAGAAAATGGACATTTGGTGTCAGAGCTGGTATGAAGAATCGGAGCAGATTCAAAGTAAGAACAGACCAGGTCCTGTCACCTGGGATGCCATTAAGGGGGTGGGGGGTAAACATGACAAATTCATGGGGCCCAGCATTTATGTGGGGCCCATAGCGCAGGGGAGGGGGTCCAGTGGATACAAGTTAGAAGTTGTGAAAATTTTGTGTAAGATCCGCTGTATAATAGAGGCATAGGAGTCGGACGGCAAGAGCATGTTAAGTTTCACTTTGATTTTACACCAGCGTATCCTGCGTTAGTTATGGACCACACCCCCACATATATAAAGAACCATCAAATGGAAAGGTGCTATTGAATTAAGAAATGTGGATGCAGTGTTTTTGTTTCTGAAATTAGAATGTCGGGATCTCTGTTGCTTTGATTCTTGACTTTTATTTTAATATGATATGTGAAATATGTGCACATGCATGTCATGGAACATACATGGTCCTACAATGGCCTGTAAAGTAACTTCACTTAAAAGAGAAAGTTTAAGTGCAGTAGCATAAACAGGGCTCAGGCCTGTAGAAAAAATATCGTAATATTCCATTATGATCAACCTTATGTAGTTATATAGTATATAACTCGATAATGCTGCAAGTTTGGGGAGTATCCTGATAAAGCAGAATAAAAAGAGCTCATTGGCTAAAGTTGAGAATGTTAACGTGACTAGTAGGGATGCACCGATACGAGTATTGGGCATTGGCTCCGATACTCAGTGTGTGTACTTATATTCATACTCGTGAAAGTAATCCGATATAAATGCACCGATACCACTTACGGCCGTGTGACATTCACAGTTTGGTGCAGCAGGTACGCAGCGGTGGAATAATGTGTGGAGAGTGTGGGGATTTTTCAAAATGAATGATGGTGATAAAAGTAACGCTGACTGCAAGTAACGTTAAAGACACAGAAATACGGACGCAGCATTCTGTCCGTCGTCTGCATACATTCCATCCATTTTCCAGGTGTTGGTGGATGCGTACCCAGACAGAGAATACCACTGGGAGTACAGAGCGGTGCGGACCGCCACCAGCGGAAGTGAAAACCAAACTCATCACTCATTTATCTTTTCCCTACCTGCTGAAGCTAAGCTTTTAAACCTTACTAGTGAAAACGTTGCAATATTGGTATCACATCAGTGTCATCTCTATCGTCTCCATGTTTGTTATTACTGACTTTCTTCTTCTTCTTCTCAAAAAATTTTACTCTTCCTCGTGGTATTTGTCCAGTATGGGTAATTCAGAGCGGCGCCCCCTGGTGGATTAATTGAGAAACGTTCATTCCAACACATTAAATGTCAGTAGCAGCACCTTGTTCCAGTCAGACTAATGACAACGACAATAAAGCACATTTACAAACGGAACTAAGAATTGGAATGGGATTATTAAGTACTCGTATCGGTACTCGGTATCGGCAAGTACTCAAATGTAAGTACTTGTACTCGGTCTGGAAAAAAGTGGTATCGGTGCATCCCAAATGACTAGTGTATTGATTCTCTCAGATGTAGTAGGAAAATATGTGTAGATTTCTGAATTTACTTGATTGCAACATTTCATCTGTCTACAACAACGAGCAGCCACCTGTTTCTTCAGTGCAGGGGGTATTTTGGAGTTTACAAGGTTCCCTGAATGTACCACTCTAGTGTCTTTCTATGTGTGTTGAACACAGACAGCAGCAAGAACAGTAGCCGTCTCTGTAAAAGAAACGAAAATGCAGAAAATCTGACTTGGCAGAGTTTTATCAGCTATTACTACTTCAGTACAAACATGTACCTGCCGGTGTGCTGCATAACTACTCTCTGCTTGTGACATCTCACAGGTGTTGTATGTATTTCTTCTGTTTGATTGGCTGTTTGGACATTTTTACTCAAAGATTTCAAAGCCCATCATCATCAACGTAAAATGTATTGCGATGCAATTCTGAAATAGTTTAATTGCCATGCACTAGGTCTATTTTCATGTTAAATAAACTGTATGTGAATAACAGTGAATGAAGTAACAGTTTAAGGCTATAAAATGTTTGAGAATCTCACTTTTTTCAATTGTTTTAGTCCTGTTTAATTCCCACAGCTAAGGACTTTGTGGGATTAAAAAGTGAAAGCTAAAGTTGCATGTTTTACTGGGCTCTGTGGGGACAGCCTATCAGCTGGGCCTATCAGCTGCTCTTTTCTGCCATGTATTTATGAGTCCAGTACAGGGGTTGCCATGGGAACAAACATTACCCCTCAGGAGTAGCTTCAGTGAATGTACAGTAGCTTCTGCTGGGTTTTCCAGTTAGGTAGGGGAACAATGGGATCTGTTGAATTGAGTCGATCATGCCTGTAAGACATGAAACTGGTGAGTGCTTGTCTGGAAAATTCAAATACAAATGAATAAATACACACTTAATTAACTAAAAATAAATTGGATCTGTTCCATGCCCACTCCTTTCACTTCTCTGCATATCAGTTTTTAACTTGTTCCACTTAAGTGAAGAAAGGAAAGCAGACAGAATGTACTCCTACTATTTTTCATAGTCTGTTCCTCACATCCTATTCTCACCCCTCCCATCTGTCCAGCTCTTTAGTCAGTGAGAAGGTTAACTCTCCACTGCTGTCTTGACAATTGCTATTTATGTTGCGTGCTCAAAGACATACTCTGAAAGGGAAACTCCAATGTTGCCTGACCTGCTTTGCACAGTGAAAGATCCTGTCTGGTCAGAAAGCAGTCATGGCACTCCTTCACTGTACACTCCACCAAGCCATCGAGTCACACAAAATCCACCTAAACTCATCCTTGGACGACTTTCCAGCTCTTTAGCCGAGGGAATACCACCTGCACCGTGTAACACAGAGCACATTTCATTATTTAATCTGCCACTACACTTCTACTTAGACCGTTGGCTGTAAAACATTAGCAGTGTCACGTTTTGTGTGTGTGTGTGTGTGTAAGAATGTTTAGGATTTTTTTGTGTGAATCACTGCTGTCTCACTGATCAAAAGACAGTAGCTTCTCACAGGTCCATATTTCTTTCTACCTGCCTGTGAAGAGCTTTAGCAGTCTAGTTAAACAAACACTTAAATACTGGTCATGCTTTTGTCAAAACATCATCACTCTTAAACACTACAGCTGAAACAATATGTCTGTGAACCCTATCCCAAACCTAGGATACACACAATCCAGCAAATCATAACAATGCTGTGATATGATGTGTCACAAGCTGCATATATGTTAATATTCTAAGTCCAGCTATTATGTAAATAATGTTTAATACTAATTAAATATGTAAATAATATTTACTTCTAATGCTAGATCTATATTTAGATAAATATTTATATAATTACCAGATTTCTTATTTTTCTCTTCATATTTTTCACTCATTTGTGGTTTTTCTTCCTGTCTTTTTCTTGCTTGTTGTATGTTGCTGCTGTTAACTGAAATTTCTCCACAGTGGGATGAATGAAGTCTTGTCTTATCTTTTCTTGTCTTATTTTATCTCAGCGTTTCTGCTAATAAGCTTTTGCCATGGTGCAGCACCGCCACACCATACACTGTATACAAAAAAATCATCACTGTCGCATTAGACTTATACATATGTATAATTATACATATGTATAATATATAATAGGCCAGGACAAATGTCCTCCCCTCTCAAATGAAAGTTTGTGAAGATTCAGGAGGTAGGGACAAGATAAATCAGCATTAAGTTTCAGTTCACTTTTGTGGGCCCCCCCCCGATAATATTATAAATTGAATGGAAGCCGGCCAACACTCCCCCCCAGCCAAACACCCCTCCCCCCGGATTACACACCACCACACCGAGAGATCAGTTCCACAGAAAACACTGTTATCTCAAAATAATTTTGTTCTTTCTGTAATTTTGGAGAATCTTCATTCATTCATTTTCTGAATCATTTGGTCCTCTTGAGGGCTGCAGGAACGCTGGAGCGAAGCTTGGCTATTGACAGGCAAAGGCACTCAACATATTTGCATTCAAAACATTTTATGTTCAAACGCGAATTGTCGCATTATGTGCAACTGGCACGTTGACCCGTGGGAATCCAGGGGTTCTAGAAGGAGTGGAGTTGATAAAATGGGGAGCTGAGTTAAGTTTGCTGGTGTAACACACAGATTAGTAGCATAGTAATTTGGGCTGTCAAAATTAACCCATTAACGCAGATTAACCCATCGTCATGATTAATCTGATTTAAAAATATTAACGCAATTAACCCATCTGCAGCACAGAATGAATCTGAATGTCTCTGCCAACACATTCCGGTTAGTTTGTCCAAGTAGAGATATCGTTGCGCATGCGCAAATTGTCAGTTGATCCGGTAGTGACAGGCAGCAGAACCATCCCATAAAGATGGAAGATGCTGAACAGCACGCTGGCCCTCTGGATGGAAATATGAGGACAAAAAAACCCAAGACAGAAAGTATTATACACACTCTGCAGGAAGGAGTTTTCTTTTCACCAAAGCACTTCCAGCGTCAAATACCACATAAATGTGAAGCATAAATTAGTCTGGGATTCTGCTATCACATCAGCTCGCGTCGCCCAGCTTGGACAAATACGTTAAGTACATATATAGTCCCTTCTTTCTTGAGTCTGTTTGCTCGTGCAAATGGAATGCGATTAATATAAATTAAAAATAAATGATATTTAATTGTGATTAATCAAAATTAATTCACAGCAACCCTGTGATTAATCCGATTAAAATTTTTAATTGTTTGACAGCTCTAATAGTAATATTACCATCGTAATTTTAAAACAACTAATAACTCAAAAAATATCGTTTGTATCAATAAGCTGTTTTCACCTGTCTGATCTTTGACCCAAAATACATTTACTCCAAAAGGCAAAGGCTAGCTCTCTCCAGTTTTTCAGTTGTAAAGCAGACACACATATACATACACGCATACAGAGGCCACTTGGTCTTTATAATATAAATTCCAGGGCTCTCACTAGGATTTTTTCACAGCGTAGGGACACCATGTACACAGGCGCGTGCCGAGTACATGGCGCGAGTTTTGTAGGGGGTCCAGGGGCTTCCTCCCCCGGAAAATTTTGAAATTTGTAACTCTCTGAAATACTATTTCCTGCATTTTGAGGGGCAAATTTTGAGGAATGAAGCCAAAAAACGATGTGATATTACCCTTGCGTTTGGCGTTAATCCCGCGCTTCAACGCAGACATGATCGTAGAAAAATATTCACTTGCATGAGGGGGGTTAGGGATTAGGGCACTCACACTACACGCACGCACAGGCAAAATTTTAGATATAATTTTCCACGGGTGATCGGTCCACTTAAATAAGATAAATTGGTTGAAGTCTCACTGTCAGCCAGTGAGCGTAAGGCAAGTGATATTGCCAGGCAGGCGTCAGACAATAACAGTAAAACCTGTCTCTGATGTAAACTTTTGTTGTTAGATTAAAAGACGTTGTAAATCTTAAGTCGATCTGCAGATGCTAATCATTAGCATGTCTGTGGATTTTCCCATTTATGTTAGCATTGAGCTAGCGATCTTTCTCATTCATTTGAATGTATAATGCTATGTTAATGTGCTGTAACAAAGAACATAACTGAGACATGTTTTGTATGTATGTTGCAGTTTTACAGTGAAGTCTCGAGTAAAAGCTTTGGAGAGAAGTTTTCAGCGTCCGGCTTTTTTTGAGAAACCTGTTATCTATCTGCTGAGCTAGCCGCTATACACACAAGCAGGGGCAGAATACACACAAAAAAAACATCGCTACACTGGTTGAAAGACAGTGTCGTGGGTCAAATCTCAGCGTCGGGGCCCCCCAGGGACAGCGTCGGGGGCCCCGACGTTCAGTGATGCTAGCAAGAACCCTGGATTCATGTTACATTGGTGTATGGAGAGTTTTCAACATCTTGGCCATAAGGATTTGCCATTGCAATACTGGTACTGTACTGTATATTGGTCCGATACTGACGCAACTAGATCATGTAGAACTTAACCTTTTAAATGTTTGAAACAAGGTGTGGATTCATGATTAATTGACAAAATAATAAAATAAATACATAAAAAAAGGCATTATGCCATAGATCCTCTATATAAACATGTTGCAGGGTATGCTTCCGAAATGGTTTGAAACAATTCCTGTCACCTGAATGGGCGTGGTCAAAAGGATATTATGATAATGAGTGAGGGAAAATAGATTAATGAGATTCAAATAAAGTCCACTTTGTCCTGAGCTGTGTATCTTAAAAATATCATTGTAATGCCAAAATGTTGCATAGATGTGAGTGTGGGTCCAGTCAAAATCTGTAAATCACGTTCACTTCTCCAATGGAACAAAGGGCTTAAAATCTGCTGCTGCTAAAGGAGGTGGAAAGTACACTCAGCCGTCTTTGTCTTTGTCTGACTTTGTGCAATGTGTTTTCTACCACTAAAAAGTCACAAAGTTCTCTAGCTCAAAACAAATGAACTAAACAACCTCGATGCTGACAGAGTTCTAAGACTTGACACCGTGAATGAAATTAAGTGCTGGGTTGAAGATGACCTTCCCATCGTAACAAACTTAGGTTGTGTTATGTTTCAGGATGTGCCACATCTAGTTTAACATACTCCCAACATATAAAACTTGTCTGTATTATGAGGTAGGGTCAGAAAAGTGTTTGACAATCTTTCTTTTTGACATTGTCTAAAACAGACCCAGCAATTCTACAAAGAAGGAATCTACTGATGGAAACACAGAAGTGTTTAGACTCTAGTGGAGCTTATGGAGAAAAATAATTAAGTTATTTTGATAAACAGGCTTTTTATTACTTTTGTCTGAGACCTTTTTGACTCCCTCACATTTCAACAGGATGAGGTTTTTTTTTCTGGAAACTGTATAACAGTTTGAATATTAAAACCCAAATGACTATTTGAATAGTTAAACATTCAGATCCCACCTTACATTACATAAAACCAGCCTTTCCACTGGTAAGGTTTTGCTGTGCCGCAGCACCACAGCAAAATCCTTGCTGCCACACCATACATTTCATACAGAAAAATCATCACCATCGCATTAGACTTATCAAACATATGTATAATATATAATAGGCCAGGACAAACGTCCTGCCCCCTCGAATGAAAGTTTGCGAAGCTTCAGGAAGTAGGGAAAAGATAAATGAGCGTTAAATTTCATTTTCACTTCCGTGGGCGCCACGGTCCGCACCCCCGTCCTATTATAAGTAGGACGGAAACTGGCCGAAGCTCTCACCCGGATTACACACCGCCACATCAACAGATCAAGTCCACAGGAAAAACTGTAAAACCATTGTAATGATCAACTGTGCATCATAATATGCACTTGCTTGGGAAGGTATCTTGCACGTCAGTGTATTGCCTTTTAAAGATAAGGTTTTATTCATTCATCTTTTTGCCCTTTTTTTATTTTAACCTTTATTTTACCAGGCAAGACATTAGCAGCAGTTTCTTTTTTTAGAATGTCAGCCTGGTAAGTCCAGAAAACACTTGCACGGGGAGGGGAATTAAGATAAGAGTGCCAAATCTGTCATTTAAAGATGACCATAGCTAGGCCTTTAAAAGCATTCACCTGAAGATGGACATCAATAGGTATTACTAAAAATGCCATTAAATTGCCACGTCAAAGCTGAGACTGATACAACAGATTCCAGTCATTATCTGCAACAGACTGGAAACACAACAGGCCATAGAATGAGTTGGATTTAGAGGCTTTTACTCTGATGTACCAATATAAGTGATATGAGGGATATAAGGGATATGAGGGCATGGGCTACTTGTCCTCAGTGTGGTAATATGTAAAAGGACACTCATTGTTCTCCATTCACATCTAAAGGTTTTGATATATTCCTGTCATAACCTAGATTATAATATAATTCTTCACAGGCAGGATCAATATTCAATGTTAAATTAAGGGCTACAGAGTGCATATATCCCCAAACAGACAGGATAGCTGCTGTAAATGTAGCTCTGTTCATACCTTTGACCACTCCCATATAAAACAGACTGTTCATCACTTATTATTTTTTAACTGTTCAGCTGAACAAATAGAGATTAGTGTATATATGTAGAGCTTGAACTGCACCGACTTAGACTTGGATTTTGGGAGAAGTGAGGTTCTATTACAAGCAGGTTTATTGAGGCAAAAAACCAAAAAGTAGGTGGTTGGATTGGGGTGGAAGAAAGGAAGATGGTTCTGAAGAAAAAGGCAGAGTGAACTGTACACAGAGGGAAAGGAGAGGTTGAGTTTGGGTGGCCTGCCTCGTCTTTTCAGCCTCTGGTTGGGACTAAACTATACAAGCCTCTGATGCTTTCCTGACTGTGGCGTCTCTTATGCCTAGACTGGTAGTTTGCTCCGAATATGTCCATATAAAGATACAGAACCTGCTGTGAAAGCTCTTGTGGAGAAGTGAGGGTGTGTGAGAGGGATCTACAGGAATCTGTGGATTTCTGCCTTTTCTCTCTTTTTTTGCTGCATCTACAAACAACTTTCCGTCTTCGTGACCAGGTCTTTCTGTTTGTTTATGTGTGTTAGCATATGTATGGTTTTTGTGCTACAGAATTGGAAAAGTGAGCTTGTCATACTCAGCTCTTTATGGAGCTGAGGTGAACTCTGCAAGTCTCATGTGGTTCCACATGGCTGCTCCACTCGGTGAACTCTGTCACAACCATAACCAACACAATATCAGGCACCAGACCCAGGATGACCAGAGAGTTTTTGAGTTGCATGTTAGCGTTGCCAAGCCATGATTGAGTCCACAAACATATTTTAGTTTTTCTCATACACAGTGATGATCTTGAGTAGATTTAAAACGGGAAACTCTGCTTTTTTAGGGGATTCCAAACTAACACAGTAGGAGAGAAAAGAGCTGACAAAAGTTGAAGGAACGAATAGTTAAGCTTAACAGTGTGCACTGAAAAAAAGAAAACAGACTGGGTTGGCATTGAGGTCTGGACTACTGCCTTGGGCCATGATGGTGCAGATTCCTTCACAGCCTTGTGTATCAGAACCAGGGTGTAGCTGGACAGACAAGGACAGCTTTTGCAAAGACAGGCCAGAATATTACAGTAGAACTGGAACTGTTGAGCTGTCCGGGCCCTTCTTGGATGTCCATAGATTTTGTGTTATCTTATTTTAATCAATTTTATATATGATGAGCTTAAATGATAATTTAATATGTATTATCAACAGACAGCTAGAAAGTAGGGGATGCAGTATGTAATATAGTAGAGAAAAAAGATTTAGTTATTTCTATGTTGGTCAGTTATTACACAAGTGCATAATTAGAACTAAATGCAATTATTTTGGATAATTGTGAAAATCATCTCTGTTCACCTGCATGAACACAGCTGGATGAAACAGAAATGTCACATTTCCATCACTATTTCCACGTTATTTGTCATTATCAGCGCCAGATTAAGCGAAAGTGAACATCAGTGTCAAAAATTGAAGCTTCACCTATCATTTCTCAAATAGGCTTATTTTTTTAGCTTAAGAACTCTATTTTATGGAGCTGTTTACAAAATTTCAGTATCACTTAAAAAAGATATGACGATATAATCAATATAAAATGAAACCTAAAAAGGACTAAAATATGTAAATGCACTATTAACTTTAATAACATTTTTTTCGTGCTTGTATAAGTGATATTTTTAGCCTCTACAAGAATACAGAAAGGTTATGGACAATCCAATTATTTGTCAAATATGCTCTGCTATTAGCTGTATATATCACTTCAGTTGTAATATGTATGTTAAATAAACGTTTTTTAGCATATTTGTAGTGTTTTCATTCCAGTCATTGTCTTTTATTCTGACTACTGAACAAAGTGACAAACTGCTGTCCCTGTGTCACAACATATTTGTGTTCATAAAAACTTATCATTCAAACTTTTTTATCTAGTATTGATCACAATTGTAGTTTAAGATCATAGCTAAAGCCCTATGTTTCATTTAGTATCAATTTCTTATGAGAACAGCATGTTTTGTACATTTGCGTAAAGTGAAAAAGAAACGTTCACTTTGAGTCCCCATGTCACACAGCAGTAATTTAAGTATTTTTACACCCAAATTTTCATTCATTCATTCATTCATTCATTCATTCATTCCCAAAATCTTATTTCTGTAAATTGCAACATGTGTCATGTGAAAGTACGTACTGAGACCTGTTCATACATGTATTGAACATGGAGAGAAGTTCTTTAGTTTAAACACAGAGCTTATTGAACAGGAAATGTCCCTGTGTCACCTCTGGATCTGGCCCATCAGTATCACGGATGCACTTAGTGTTCTGGGCTCACAGTCTTTACAAGGACTGCTTTGTCGATGAACACTTAACGTCTTTCTGAAATCTTTCATCACACTGTCTTTGAGCACAAATTCAATCACGCAAACATAAACAACCTTTAATACAGCACATTACATGGACATTGACCAGTACGGTCTTATTTGCTGAACCAGAGTCAGTCAACGGGGCTGATATGGGCCGATGCACCTGCACATCTATAATCATTATCAGTTTCTTTGTAGATTTCAACAATAGACTTTTGAATTATTTTTGTCAAATCTGTCGTATGCTATGTCGACAGTTTACAATGGCTGTAACAGAATGGCTGTTCATTAGGTGCACTGTCTGTATATCAATAAACAATTGTTAGGCTTGTACTCTGTACTAGAAAGTATATCTGAGAAAATCACATAGGCAACAACAATTATTTCTATGACAGTCAACTAAAGTTTCAGTCCCACCATAGCCCCAGTTATTTCTACCAAATCTGCAGTTGTGGAACTCAGTGGTTCTGGACTTTTGTCCTCTCTATATAAGTGAAGTAACACTTTTTGTTCCAGGGTCCCAGCAGAGACCTGGGGCCACAAAAACATGTTGTACGCCCTTTTCCACGCTCACGTTCAGCTGTATAAAGAGTGAAATGACCGTGGAAATGTGCGGTGCTCCATGCCAACTCCGTAGCTGCCGTATGCATGTTTCTAGTGCTTTGGAACCTTTGGCGACACTTAGAGGTGACACTGGGAAACTGTTAATAATGTGACAAAGGTCATTCCTCCGAGTGATGTGTACGTCAGAGATACACTGATGAACAATGAATACACCGGTACGCAATTATACTGCCAGAGCAGCACATCCACAGCCAGAACCAGACCAACCAGAATCAGACCAACCCTGGACCCATCAATGCCAATCCTGTCCGAGAGGACATTCAGCCTAGCAACAACCATAGAAAGAGACAAAGACATAAAATTCATTGGTTGATAAATGCATTTAATGTAGTATTAATGTCTGTGTGAACATTTATAAGTCTGCTCATTGACGCTGCTGATTGTCCTCACGATGTCCTCTCGTGACCCGGGTCAGCACGGACCCATGCCGGTCGGACAGGCGTCAGCAGCTGGCTGTGGCAGACTGGAGGATCAGCTAACATTGGGGAGGCAAAAGGAAGCCTCTGTGACAGAAGGTTGATACTGTGTCTCACTATCTCCTGTCTCATTGTTGGAAAATAGTAAATTGAGTAATTAAACATGAGTCAAAGTCTTTGATTTCCTCTTTGGTATCCTGGCATGATTATACACATGAACCTTCATCTTGTTTGGCTGTGATCAGACTGTTGTATGACCCATAAAATGAACGACTGTGTGACTTACACAAATACTAAATATATATTTACCTTGGGGGTGATTCGAGTCAGCCCTGTGACACCAGTGTCACTCACAATATCATCGACTCTCTGCTCAAACAGACTGAGTTCGTCCTCTTCTCTCCCTCCGCCTGTTTTGGCCTCCGCTTTGCGTCTACCTTGACGTCATCTGATCATGCAGAGAGGGGAATCCCAGAGGGAATCCCACCTGCAGACCCTGTTTATGCTGATTTGCATATTTAAATGTAGGCGTGGAGTGGGAGGGGTCAGGTACTCTAACATATGCGATCAATTCCACTCTGATTGGGATGTATAAAGGAAGTGTACTTGGATTCGGGCGTACACAGTTTTATTCATGTGGATTTTTTTGTGGGTACGGACTTTTCTAGATTTGGGCGTATGCCAGGTTTCAGTATGATATCCACACAAGTCTTTATACTTGAGGCCCCTGGTGTATCAGGTCACTGTTAACCACTATCATCCTGTCTCATTTTCAGGTACTGGTGAAAGTGGCAAGAGCACTTTCATCAAGCAGATGAGAATAATCCATGGATCAGGCTACACTGATGAGGACAAGAAGGGCTTCACCAAACTGGTTTACCAGAACATCTTCACCTCCATGCAGGCAATGATCCGTGCAACTGAAACCCTCAAGATCCCGTACAAGTATGAACAGAACAAGGTGTGTAACTGTCAAGTGTCTGCTTAAAATATCACCACACAGGATAAAAGGAAAGGAAAAATCAGAATGTAACAAAGCTGCACTGCTTGCTGCCTTTAAGAACTCATATATACAGTATGAAATCTGTACTTTTTAGCTCACCAGCCCATAGGTTATGAGCTGTTGTGAAGGCGCTGTGTCTGTTGCTGTCTTCTTTAGCAATTTCTTCAAACATCTTCTCTGACAGAACTACCAGTGGATTTAGTTTAATTAGTTTAATTTTGTAGTTTTCTTGGGACAATGTCTACAAAGTTTGTTTGAGATACTTTGATTTTTGATGAATTTTTAACGATTAAAATTTTGCCTTTACTTATAATGGGTCATATTTTGATGGCTTATAAGATGTAAATGGTTAGAGATATCAGTATAGTTACTATTGAGCACTGATAGGAAGTCATATATGGACTTTGATGTAATTAGTTGAGTTTTCCTCCAGTGAAAGTACCACCCACTTCTATTAAGAGATTGATCTACTGCATCAAGACCACAAGACTCTAACAGCGGCAGAACCTGACAACCTCACAAATTCAGCTTGTTATTGATTCTTGATAAAACATGCCAGTATTTTTTTTTGATAGAGCCTTACAGATGTACCATAAATAGATAATGTTCCTTTGTTCCCTTAAATGTCATTCATAAGGAGTCACCGATCATCCTACAGATCATTTGATATCTGGCATTCAGCTGTCAAATTAAAACACTTCTGCTAAATGTGTGTATTTTTTTTCTTTTTTTCCCAGAATAATGCCCAGCTGGTGCGTGAGGTGGACGTAGAGAAGGTGTCTTCATTCGACCAGCCGTACATCGGGGCGATAAAGATGCTGTGGACTGACCCTGGCATCCAGGAGGCCTATGACCGCAGGAGAGAGTACCAGCTCTCTGACTCAACCAAATAGTAAGAGCATAGCCTTTATCTGCCCGTTTCTTAGGATGACTAATTATCGACTGCATGTGCAGAAATAGAGAGGATAACATTTTTGTCTCACAGCTGTGGTGATTATATATTTGACCAGAATAAGTGAGCCAGGTCACACATGTGGGAAAGTCCAGGAAAATGCCTGCAGTTTTATAAATGTCTGTAAATTAAGGCTGGGCGGTCTGATGGTTTCATATCATGGATGATCTTAATTTGGCAGATGATCTACTTGTCAGAGGAATGGGATGAATTGGATAATTAAATATATTTCAGCTCTGTCCAAACCTTATTCCTTCAGCAGTGTAAATGGACTCAGTATTTATGTAATGAAACATATGCCTGATTTTAGCTTTAATGACATGAAGGCACAAAAAAAGCATCTGAAGAAAGAAAAAGGAAAAACAGCTGTTGTAATTTTGCTTAGTCTCAAATGTAACTGAAATTATCTTGATACACTGATATCATCATAGCAGTTCATATAAACCTTGTTTTATGTGCTGATAAGCTAATGGCGAAATAGCTACAGTGTGAGCAGCAGCCCCCATGGCAGTTTGATATAAAAAGATAAAATCTAACAGCATAATACATCACATAATATGTGATAACTGAGCTCACGTTTCATTTGATTTTTATTTTAGTTAGTGATAAGTTGTACTGTACTGTAAAGTTAGCAGTTGATTACAAGCAAAGTGCAGTCAATGAAGTTTCTAAAGGCGTATAGACTTAACTGTTGACCTCATTAACGTGATGTTTGTTTTTACTGTAAAGAAATCTGTACCATAGCCAGTATTTTAGTTATGTCACTAGTTGCTAATTTAGCTAACACTGGCTAAGATGTTTAAAAAAAAAAAGAAGACAAGAAGAAAGTGTTTAGGTTATTTGTGCGTTATTATAACAGTTTGGTTAAAGCAAAACATAAAAGAAAAAAAACAGTGCATACCCTCTATTACTATATTTTATTACTGAGTTTGTGTAGCATGTTCCTCTGCCAACAGTGACAGAATTAGGTCTGTTTGATATTTTCAGTTCATTGTGTAACTGTGGATTATGGCAGATCAGCAGTTCAGATCATTAGGAAACACTGCAAGGTTTTACATACAAATGGCTCACGGTACATACAAATGTGGACATACTTCAACAATGAGCAGGTGTGTTTCAGACTTCTAGACTGGTGCTGGAGTCAAATGTAGCTGGTCATATTGGTCTTATGACACAATTTGCAGGACTTTTTTGTCCAGTAACAACAACTAACAAAAAGCCACTAAAACACAGCTTAAACTTCAAGCCAGTGTATGATGTTCGTCACCAATTTTTCATCGAATCTGTTAAACCCCAGTGATAGCCTAAGTATCATGAACCCGTTAGTCTTTCCGTGATTGCGCCCCTGAATCACTTCCCTCACAGTGAACAACTTTGAAGTTGACTCCATCACAAGCAGTCCGTTTGTTTATATACCAAACCGATATGTCACTGGGGCCTTTTCGGACGTTTTGCTGCATAGTGTTGTTC
Source organism: Sphaeramia orbicularis (assembly GCF_902148855.1). Classification (NCBI taxonomy): domain Eukaryota; kingdom Metazoa; phylum Chordata; class Actinopteri; order Kurtiformes; family Apogonidae; genus Sphaeramia; species Sphaeramia orbicularis. The sequence continues at coordinate 43,135,301 of NC_043960.1, forward strand.
CCGTGAAGAAAGTGATTCAGGTGCATAATCATGGATTCGTGATACTTAGGGTAGCACTGGGATTATACAGACTTGATGAAAAATTTGGTGACGAACATCATCTGCTGCAACTGGATATACAATAAACAATACAATACAAAATATGCACTAAATGTAGAATCTATTTACTTCTGATTTTGTCCATGTGTTCACATATTCTCTGTGTTTTTATTGTTATATCTGATAAATTTGGATGTTCATCACAACCTGCCAAAATAAAGATAAAGGTGGCTTAAGACGATGACACTGATACCTGCATTGTACAGAAAAGGAGAAAAGTGTGATTCAGAGCTTGGATCCTGATTCTTGGTGTGATCCTTTGGACAGATCTCTCAGTCCTACTGCTATTAATATCCATTCTGCTCGAACCCCTTTCACATTTTGGATCCATAATGTAGAAAGTCAAACATTATATACAATACAAAGCTGAAATGAAACCAAGTGTGCTTTTGACAGTAACTGGTTGTTGGTTTATACTTGTGCATGCGGTCTGGTACTGTTGAGACATGTGCATCTCTGTTATATGTTCCCTCCCCTTCCACAGCTACCTTAGCGATTTAGAACGAATAGCATCAGCGGCGTACGTGCCCACTCAGCAGGACGTGCTGCGGGTTCGAGTGCCGACCACCGGCATCATTGAGTACCCGTTTGACCTGGAAAATATTATCTTCAGGTACTGGAGTCAAATGCTCCCAATGATGTCACTGGTTGGCGAGCTGCATGACAGTTGGCCAGCCAGCGGGAAACCGTCGACGCCGCTATCTCCATCCACCCAGCGCTGCAAAGCTGGGCTCAGCACTCTTAACACATCCCTGAGGGCACACTCTCAAAGACGAGCTAAAAGGCATTTCGTAAAAGCAATCCAAGTTAGCCTCCTTAGTCCTAAATGAGTGTTTTGGTGTAAAGTTCCTGTCTCCCTTAAACTTGAAAACCTTCACAGTGGAGCAGAGGAACAAACTTTTGGATTGGTTTGTCTTTGGGAGCCACCATCATGGATGAAGCCAAATTTCTGCAAGAACTTTTGTGGGGGGCGGTGGTACAAAACTGTCTCCTAATCCCCTCATAACTCTCGGGAATGTTTTTTCTTTTGTTACATCTGGACTGATCCACTTGCTTTGGAGGGGGTATGCTGCTGTATCTGCTGTTGTGCTTCACTTTCTCTTTCCTCTATCTGTCTTTTGTTGTCCTTTCCTGTCTCTAGCTATCTAAGTGATCTGGATCGTATTGCAGAACCGTCCTATCTACCGACCCAACAGGATGTGCTTAGGGTTCGAATCCCAACCACTGGGATTATAGAATACCCGTTCGACTTGCAAAGCATCATTTTCAGGTAGAAGGAGATCTACACTTCTTTGTCTAACCCCAGTGTTTTCATTCTTCCTTTAATGTCTGTCTCTAATCAGAGTCAGAGTCATCCTGTTTATTTGTCAGTCATAATGTTTTATGTTCCCGTTTGTGTGTATACCCATTGTCTGAATTTCTCCCCAATTTGTTCTGTTACAGTGCATTCATGATGCAGTAGATTCTATCCGAGCAGATTAAATCTGTCAACAACAGTTACCTTCTCTGTGTAGCCAGAGACACAGTGTACATGACAGACAATTTTAGGACCTGCCACCAATGCACAAAGCAGCTTCCTCTGTCTCTCCTGCAGAAAGAGGAGAGAAAGATGAGGAGATAGAGATGGAACCAGGGAACAAGAGCGATTACAGAAGAGTGCAAATCGATAGGAAGCCATCATGTCAGCCCCCTCCTACGCTTGGCAAGGCTAGAAATAACTCAGCTTGCAAAGAGGTTGTGCTGAAGAGGTTCCCAGCAGCCCTGCTGCAGCTAGCAGATCGGCTGTGCTCTGCTGCTGATGGTGAATCACTACATGCTCTCAATGATGGCGGTTTTGTGTTAAGAGACTGGAAATACAAACATGAAGTGGGAATGAATGTGAGATGTCAGGTTTTATGAGAAGAGAAGCTCAATTGTTGAGACGTTGGTATTCTGTTTTTTTTGTGATTTTATGTGAATGCGTTATAATATTCTTGTAATTAAATATGAAGGACACTTGAAGAGGATGCCAGCCACAATCCTCTTGTAAAGTAACAAACACACGAGGGGTTGTAAGCGCCTCTGCTTCCAGTCGACAAGGCCACAGCAGCAACAAGGAAGCCATTCATAGACAAACATCTCCATTAGGCTTGCTTCCTTCTCTTTTAATTGGCTTTTGAAGTCCCAGAAAATGTCATTTCGCTTGCCTTATCCAGCATAGGAGAGCTTATCATGCTAAGTAGGTCACTCGTTGTTGCTAGAGGGAAAAAGGAGGTCGTCTGATGTGAAGGAGTTTTATTTTAGGCTGCTTCTTGTGGAGGACTCCATTTATCAATGCCCTCCTCTTTCTGGGAGACTCACTGACTCGCTTCACCTTTGTGATGTGTGATCAGAAGTTTTGACCGATACTGAATATTGAGGCGAAATTGATGCGATACTGAGTTTTAAAGCGACTTCATGGCAGATTCAATCGCCGTTGTTTATGTAGCGGTTCATTCATCTTTCTCGTCTTAGCCGTTATGTTCTTCTTTGAAGTGGAACGGCAGACACAATCGGCACATCAATAGACTTAAGTGATATAATGTGACTTCAGATAAAACATCCATAAATCCATGGATATTACATTTCAGCAGGGTCAATCCAGGTCCCATTCTCAATCACTGAAATTCATATACTGTCCCATTCAATCCTTTCAGGTCCACTTTTCTGCTTCCTCAATCCACCTGTTCTTTCTCCTCTCTGGTTCGTTTATCATTTCACTCGTACCCTCCTCTGTCGCTTCTCTCATCTCCCTCCCAGTCCATGTGTAGCGATCACATCTAAATAGAAATAGTTTGTAAATTCACTTTCCAACACCTGCATGTACTCTTCTTGCATCTGCCTGGTGGAGATGGGAGAGAAAGCCTGCATTATCTGTGCACACTTCCTTGTAGTTATTTTAGTTCACTCAAGGGAAGGTTCTGCTCTGTCCTCTCTGTGATTCACGCTGCAGTTTCTCAGTTCATGTTCCTTCTCTTTGTATCCTTGTTGTGTAAGGGGTGTTTGGCTTGAGCTAAAGTGTTACTGGAAATACATAAAACTGAATTGGCATTTGCACTGATCAATTCTTCTGCCTCAAACTCGAGGTTTGTTGCTAACTGAGATCTCTTCTCTTATGTGTGATTGTTTCTGCACCGCACCCCTTCATCTTAATCTGTCAATTCAGGATGGTGGATGTTGGGGGTCAGAGGTCAGAGAGGAGGAAGTGGATCCACTGCTTTGAGAACGTCACCTCCATCATGTTCCTAGTGGCCCTCAGCGAGTACGACCAGGTCCTGGTAGAGTCAGACAACGAGGTAAGACGCAAAACCTGCAACCTGACATGACACCTTTTATACTTTTACACTTTTACATGTGAGGGGGCTTCGAAAAGTCCATGGAAAAAGAACAAAGTTTTGACATGGTGTAAGTCGCACGGCCCTCAGTTTTACATAGATGGACTTAAAGGCTGGTATGAACGTTTTCAGAAGTGTATTGACCCAGATGGAGCATAACGTTAGCCTCATAGCATAATTGCCAACTCATACACCATATGGACAAAAGTATCAGGACACATTGAATTCAGGTGTTTCTTTTCTAACATGGGTCTGGGATACAGAACAGTAAGGACAAATGTCATAATTTAGTTTTGTATTGTCATAAATATCATATTGATTATTAATATTGATGTTTATATCTCAAATCTGCATGAACAAGACATCTTACAGCTGTAGATATGATGTGTCCCAATATTTTTGTCCATATAGTTTAGAAACATCAATATTTCTTAAAGTTTAATGGTAGATTTTTGTCTGTGTAGGTTCTCATTTGCCCAGGTCATGGTTCTTCTTGGTAGTTCTTCTCGGTTCAACTGGACTGGTTTAGCTCTTTTTTGAAAACGTTTCATCTCTCATCCAAGAGACTTCTTCAGTTCTGAAGAGCCGAAGTTCAGAGGAACTGAAGAAGCCTCTTGGATAAAAGATGCAATGTTTTCAAAAAAGAGCTAAACCAGTTTAGTGGAACCGAGAAGAACTACCAAGAAACCATTGTAGATTTTTCTTCCTCTGTGAGATGTGAAGAAAACAGATGGTTAGTTGTTGTAGAAAATTATTTTTACAGTCAGAGCATGAAATATATTTTAGAAATTTAGAGGCAGAACATTTAAAATCATAGTCATGGTTAAAAAAACAAAATCAATGTTGAAGAATTAAGTAAAAACCATCTCTGAGGCATTTTTGAAGCAAAGATAACAATTTAAACCAAACTAACCAATGCAATGATATTTATTAGAGCCGACCGATATGGGATTTTTGGGGCCGATACCGTTATTGGGGGCTAAAAAACCCCAATATCCAATATATTGGCTGATAACCGATATATTGGTCAATATATGAAATAAGAACACTGATCTACACAGGATATGATAATCTTATATGAGATAATTGTGGACAGGTTGATAAACAGTTGCATAAATCTTTGTTTATCTCACAAAGATAATTTACACAACTTTCAAATGCAAACTATGCAATCACAAAAATAATTACAACAAAAAATATTATTTACCACAAAAATGATGTTTTCCCTCACAAATTTTGATGCGTCTGCCTCACGGCTCTACAACTTCCCATGTCGACTAAGGACTAAACTGAGCATGTGCAGAGTGAATTAGGTGAGTCCTAAGTTGTTCCTGATTGGAGCAATTGCAAGAGTTACAACTGACCAGCGTTACAACTGTCCCCAGTCTCCCCTACACTATTAATACCCAGGCCTGCTGGCAGAATGAAACTGTGAGGTAGACAGGAAGTGCACAGACATGGGTGTGTGTGGGGGGGGTGTTTTTTGGAGAGAGGTCGGGGGGGTGGGGTGGGGGGGCGGTGTTAGCGGTCCACCCTCGTCAGAGTGCACAAGCTGGGGAGGTGGGGAGTGTAGCTCCGTGATTGTGTGTGTGTGGGGGTGATGGCGTTATTGTCCGAGCAGGAAAGAAGGTGAAACTAACTCGCTTTACTGTTCCTCTAACTCTCCGGCCAGCACACACACACACACACACAGGAGCAGCAAGCGACAGAATCTCCGCACAGCAAAAAAATTGATACATCGGCTATATATTGGCCGATGTTGATTAATCTGTGATATGCTTTAATTGGCTGGCTGATTAATCAGTCAGGCTCTAATATTTATCCCAATATAAAACTATATTAAGACATTTGTCATCATTGTTTTGTAGCCCAGACCCCTGTTAGAAAAGAAACACCTGAATTCAACAGGTCCCAATACTTTTGTCTATATAGTGTATGACTTAGATAATTATGCTATGACACTAATGATATGGTGAAAAATAAACATCATTTATTAAACCGTTTTTTCTCGCTGTATTTTTTCCACAAACTTTTTGAAGCCCCCTCTTACTGACATAATTTTATTTTATTTTGTTTTTACAGTTCATGAAGCATCAGATGAAACAGAAATCATGATTTAGATAGAAACAACACATGTATAAACACACAGGAAATAATATGAAATGCCTCAAGGAAGGCACAATCTGATAGTTTCCTCCAGATATTTAGTTTGTCCATGTTGTTGACTCTGTCTCCTCTGACTGTTGAGATAGAATTAGTGGTAACAAAGTTAATTGCATCAGCCGTTGCCTGCCTTCTGCTCCCCGACTGACAACCAAGCCTTTCTCTGGCCTGGTGATATAACAACAGTGTTTCATAAACCATCTTCCAGTTTGATTTACTGTGTCTTTGCCATGTTTTAGCTTCAACAGTTTCTCCTCCGGTTTCACCAACAGTTCAGTTACAGCTGCACCTTATTGACTCTATGCACAGCCCCACTTATTCCTGAACTTCAGGTGGGTTCGTTATTTCCTGTCTTTCATCATTGGACACACTGAATAATCCAGGTGTGTCTGCTACTTCTTGTTGTGACTACTGATTAATTAGACGCACCTGGATTAATCAGGGTGTCCAATAATGAAAGACAGGAAATAAATGACCCACGTGAAGTTCAGGAAGTAGTGGGGCTGTGCATAGAGCCCATTCTATAAACCAGAGGTGTCCAACCTGCTTTAGTTCAGGGACCACAGGGGGGTGGGGGCACGGACTGCACCGCCCTGTACCCCCATAGTATTATAAGTAGGACATAAACCGACGCACGCGTGCAGTTAATGTAATGAAATGCACGCCCGTGCGCCCTGTTACATACCGCCTCACCAACAGATCAATTCCAGAGGAAACACTGGTATAATAACTTAGAAATAATGACAACTCCAATTTTTTCTCTTTGTTTTAGTGCAAAAAAGTTAAATTACATAATAAAATGTTTACATTTACAAACTATCCTCAAACAAAAAAATTGAATAACCTGAACTTCCATTAACAACCTGAGATTTGAGAAAAAGTGGAATTTTTAACAATATTATCAGTCATTCAAATTTTATTTATTTATTGCGCCAAATCATAACAAAAGTTATCTCATGACACTTTACATATAGAGCTGGTCGAAACCAAAATCTCCCAAGCCAATTTACAGAAACCCAACAGAATCAGAATTATGCTTCAGCTTATTATTTACATATGTATTTTATAACTTAGACATCACAGTAGATCAACATAGGTACAAAACATTTAGTAACAGGCATCTGGAACTGAAATGATCAATACAACTTTGCAAATTTATCTCACGGGCCAGATTGAACTCTGTGATGGGCTGGTTTTGGACTGTGGGCCTCATGTTTCCCCTCCCTCATGCTGGGGCTCTGTGAAACACTGCTTCATTTCCTCAGATATCACAACGCATATCAAACCACAGCTATATTCATGATCCACAAGTGGAATGACGTAGAACTTAGGGAAGGGACGTCATCTTCCCTTCCATAGCCTGTTTTATTCCATCTTGTCTTACCCCCAACTTTACTATTATGGTGTGATTATTTTTTTGAATGGATTTTTACAGAGTGGGACATTGTGCACATTCAGACTGCTGGCAGGTTATCAGGGCAGTTCACATGCATGAAAACTTTCTATGGACATATTGTGAATCTCTGTTTTAACAAGAATAACAAGAAGAACACTTTCGAGCACAGGTGTCAAACATACGGTTCATGGGCCAAAACTGGTCCACCAAAGGGTCCAGTCCTGGGGTCCCTGGGATGAATTTGTGAAATGCAAAAATTACACTGAAGATATTAACAGTCAAGGGTGACAAAACCATTTTAGTTCAGGTTTCACATACAGTGAAATATGATCTGAAGTGGGTCAGACTAGTAACATACTGTCACAAAAACCTATAAATAACAAGGGCAAATATTTCTCTTTGTTTTGTGTGTAAAATGACAAAATTACATGAAAATGTTCACATTTACAAACTATTCTTTTACCAAAAATGTGAACAACGTGAAATGTCTGAAGAAAAATAAGTGCAATTTTACCAATATTCTGCCTGTTACTAAATGTCTTGTGTATTTTTAGATTCACTGTGATCTATACATTCTAATTTACATGTGTTAATGATAAACTGAGGCATAATATTAATAAAACTGCACTTATGTTTCTTAAGACATTTCAGGTTTATGTTGTTCAGATTTTTAAGTAAATTTTGCAGATGTAAACATTTTCATTATGTAATTTTACTTTTTTCACCGTTATTATTTTACTGGTCTGACCTACTTGAGAACATTTTGGGTTGAATGTGGCCCCTGAACCTGCTTTAGAGGTACTGTAGACATGATATTGAGGGGAAAATATGTGTCACTGAAGGGAAAATGAGTCCACAAGTGGTACAGATTAAAATGAGAATGTTTTCATTTACACTATATATAATATGCATATAAAACAGGTCCTTTTTCCTTGTGCTTTGTTTGTGTCAGGTTATAACTGAATAAATATGGCTAATCCATGAAGGAAGTGCATAGTGAGCAATGAATGACCAGTTCTAAATATGTTATTAAATCAATATATTGATTTTTCTTCTTTTTCCCACTCTACTCAGGGTCTTTATTCTCCTCAACTACTTGTTTTTCAAGACAAATGTGCAGATAATCCACAATGGCCTTCATATGGTTTTGCACATATTTCATCTCCAGTGAATTAACACGTTGGCTATTATGCTTTATAACCGTTGCCATGGTGAAGAGTTGTCTCTTAGTCCCATTGATGATGACTTTTTGCATTCACTGGACCAGTGCTAAACTCAGACGCTATTGTATGTGTTACATACTACTGGCATACTAATTCTGGCCCAAAGTACTGTGACAAACTTGAAACTTGTTGGCCAATATACATTTTTATACTAAATTTGTCAGTATACTGCTTAAAGTATCTGCATTATACACAGCACCCAACAAAACAGTGACATCATCTTCTTGTTTTGTCTACTAGCGGGTCACAGTGAGCACAGCTGGGCATTGGCACCACTGGTCTGCTGGAGTTTGGGTCAGAGTTCCCTGTCTACATGCGTTAAATATGGATAGAGCTGAGGAAACGTTGGTAAAACCATAGTGCACATGTTTGAAGCACATGGAGACGAGTGATTAACGCTACGTTCAGACAGCAGGTCTTAATGCACAATTTGGATTTTTTGGTGAAACCGTTTTTTTGAGCGCTCATTCATATTACACATTGAATGCGACTTCTACCAGTTTTGAGTATGAACTGAATGCGACCCTGAAGTGACCTGCATGCGCAAAAGAGGTTCTGGTGTAATACATGACCACGCAGGCACACACTGTGTTTATGGAAGTAAATATGGAGGCATCTCATCTTAGCGTGTTGTTGTTTTTCCCACCGCTCCTCCTCCTGGGATGCAGAATTGTGGTGTTTGTTGCATTTAAGTGACGTAAAGGTCGAATAAATGCGACCTGGCTGTTCAGGCTGAAGTCGCATTGCAAAATATCAGATACGCATCAGATTTAGGACCACATATGAAAGTGGCCTGAGTCGGATTTGAAAAAATCGGATTTGTACTGTTCTAACGGTCTTTAACAGATCGGATGCAGGTCACATATGGGCAAAAAAATCAGATTTGGGCCACATTACCTGCAGACTGAACGTAACCTAATACACACTGGAATGTCCCAATAAGCAAGCTAGCACCCCCGTCAACACCACTAACTAATATTAACAATGTAATGGTTTTTAGTCAAAAAATTTTATCAAAAGAAATAGCTGTTTTTTCAATGTAAAAGTTATGCAAATGTCTACCAACAGCTGGTTATTGTGTCCATGATGATTAGCCTGGTGGTCATGTGACTGTCATCCACTGCATTATCATTTATATCAATCACACAGCAACAGAAAACAGCATATACTGTAGTATACACATACATCAGGGGTGTCAGTCATTTTAGTTCAGGTTCCACATACAGCCCAGTATGATCTCAAATGGGCTGAACCAGCGAAATAAGTACATCATAACAACTCCGAACTTTTCTCTAGTTTCAGAGTGAAAAAAGTAAAATTACATTATGAAAATATTTGCATCTACATACTATCCTTTTAAAAATGTGATCAACATGAACAGCAATTTCTTAAGAAAAACAAGTGCAACCTTTAACAATATTATGCCTCAGTTTATCATTTACACATTTACATTAGAACTTATAGATCACAGTGGATCTACAAATACACAGAACATTTAAGAACAGGCTGAATATTGTTAAAATTACACTTCCTTCTCTTAAGACATTTCAGGTTGTTCTTTTTTCTAGTTTGTGACTGTAAACATTTTCATGTAATTTTACTTTTTTACACTAAAACAAAGGGAAAAATTTGAAGTTGTCACTATTTATATGTTATTATGATAGTGTTTTACTGGTCCAGCCCACTTGAGATCAAACTGGTCTGAATGTGGAACCTGAACCAAAATAATTTAGATACCATTGATCATTAATATGTTTAATTTTTGCGTTTCACAAATTCATTTCACGGGCCAGTTTTGGCCCACGGGCCATATGTTTGACACCTGTGCTTTAGAGTAAAGCGACATTAGAGCACAAAAACATAGTGGAGTGTAACTGGCCTGCATTTTCTAAAAGGTGAGAAAATTGTTTTTTTAGATTGTCAATCATGGTACCACCTAAAAAGTCACCATATGATCTAGGGTTTGTCGCTATAAAATTCATTCACTTTCTAGAGGTTTTGCTTTTTAAAAATTGTGAAAAATGCACAAGTCACAAAATCAAGCTTATTATTCTGGAAAGCTTCTTCAAAAAGTTAACATGCAACCTGCTTTTTAAAATATATTAACTGTGGATGTGTTTCTCCAGTCATATATAGTTTTAGGAAAGAGAGTATTTTGAATGATTTTATCGTCAGTATAATTTTTTGCATTTGACATTTATCCCACAGGCTGGATTGGACCCTTTGGTAGGCTGTCCGCTTGACCCCCGTGGTTTACAGAGTCAACATACTCTGAGCTGATTGGTTGAAACAGGCTGTTGTGAAACTGATCTGTGGGTTTATCAGTTCTGAGTTGAGCGGTAACTTCAGACTGTGTTAAACGTGCTCTCTGAAACGGGCCCCTGCTCTGCAGCTCCATGGACAAATGTTTACCAGGTCATTGTTGATCCACACTCATCACAGTTTAACTGCTCTGAACCTGCTGAGGTGTGCTGCCTGAGTCAACACACAAGTTCAGGAACACGGTGAATTGTTTTCAGGTGGCCGTGTATTTGCTTTTCCTGCTTGTAATGCGTGCATCGCCACAGGCCACACAGGACGGTTTGACTGCTGGTAAAAGGCTTTTTCTGGTTGTTTAACTGCTGCGACGGGGCCGAGCGGAGATTATCCTGTGGCGCTGAAAGGCTCAACACTGAAACTTTGACCCTTCAGACCGGCCCGAGCCTGACGACAGCGTTTCCAAACGTCTTCGATTTCATCAGCTCGGGTCTGGCTCGGGCTCCTGTTATGACTCGCCAAGACTAAACTGTGGGAGTGATGCTGGCACAGAGTTTAGATCAGACAGAGGAAGAAGAGTCCCTTTAAATAGCAGCTCTCTGCTTTAAGTAGTTTACATCAGTAGGTTTCATTTTGCTTCTCTTCCACACAGTTTTGTTTGGAGGAATAAACTGTATAATACGTGCATGTGTCTGGACTGTTCTGACTATTTTAGAATCACAGATATCCTGATATCCACCATAATGCTTTGTACCCAAACAAGCTTTTTGCCTGATAATAAATGTACAAAGACACCGTTCATGTTCAATGGAACTCTACCAAACAATGGGCTCTTTTTAGATTGGGTTAGAGGAACACTATGAGCTCTGACGACTGGTTACTCACAGCTAAACTATGCTAGCAATGTTAGAAATCATAATAATGCTGCAGAAGTAATTATTTAACATTTGATACACAAATTCTTTTTGTTTCCTTTGGCACATGCTTGTCTTTAAAGTAAAACTGAATGTTAGCTTTGTTGGTTTGCTTTTTTCCTTATTATCCCTGGTTTTTCTTGTGCTCCCGATGGACTCGGGACCTCTGGGACCCTCCATCCACAACCATTAACAGTGAAATTCACAAGAAACGACTGAGCTGTACCGTTATTGTTGAAAGTGTTTATCAAATTTATTCACATAGTTGTTCCTGAAAGGAAGAGTTAAAAACATACCCCTGGATATGAATGTAAACTCACATCAGGGCCCCACAACCAGGAGGTTTAAAATCAGATTTTCAAGGCTAGAAAAGTCATGAAGGCATGGAATCAAATACCAAAGATGAAAACACCTCAACCCTTTGGTAAAATTACCTGTTAAAGTTAAAGCTCAACATAAGTGAGTCTGCAGCTCAGGCGCTACAGTGTCTGTAATATGTTATGAAACACAGCGGATCGTCTGTCAGAGTCGGAAACATTTCAGTGAAATAAATGTCATTCCAGGACTCTTAGGGTGGATTGGTTGTTCAACTTTATATGTTTTGCCCTGCGATGAACTGGCGACACATCCAGGGTGAACTCCGCCTTTGCCCATAGGTAGCTGGGATAGGCTCCAGGACCCCCGTGGCCCACTGGAGGATAGAGCAGTTCAGAAGATGACTGAGTGACTTTCAGGGTGGTGGAGTTCATTAACCCTTCATAGAGCACTCGGAGAAATACTCTGAAATTCCAATTTTCATCTTAGTGTGCTATTGGAGGATATAATAAGACTTAATTACTTAAGTTTTTTGTTATGTAGAAAATCAAGGTCGATGAAGTTACCGTATTTGTTTTTTACCCATAAGTGGCAAAAAAAATACTAGAAGTAAATACAAAAAATACAAGAAAAATACATGTAAGGTGAAAGGAACATGTATTTTCAAACATTAGAACATCACTTTTAAAACATTAGACCAACATAAGTGCTGATCCAGACCCCTGTCCACATCCACATTATCCCTTTGAACATCATTCCTTACATTAGTACCGTTACTTCATGGTACCGAACAAAGCAGGTGCACTCACTGTTTCATGCAGAGGTGGACCTTACAGACCCTGGAGACCACATTGGACCTGAGATTGTTGACTCACTGTCCTCGCTGGAACTGTTGCTGTCATTGTCTTGCATTGCATGCGGAATTGACCAAAATAGTCATTTGCCTGATAAAGGATCAGTTGGAACATGGGGGTTTCTCTATTCTGATGCAAAAATCATCTTAGTCCACATGTTAAGATTGATATTGATAAATAAGATAAGACTTTATTGATCCCATCATGAGAAATTTCACAGTTAACAGCAGCAACATACAACAAGCAAGTAACTATTATGTTGTAATATGCAATATATATATATATATATATATATATATATATATATATATATATATATAACACACACACAAGGGCCGTTCAATAAGTTCATGGCCTCACCCAGAACAGAACAACACAGACTGATAATTTATATTTATTTTTCAACATAATCTCCATTTACAGCAATGCACTTGGTCCATCGATGTTCAAGCATCACTATCCCATCACGAAAGAATGTGTAACATCCTGTATTATAACAACCAGTATTTCTGGGTGAGGCCATGAACTTATTGAACAGCCCTCGTGTATATATACACATATATTTATACATATATATATATATATATATATATATATATATATATATATATAGATATATATATATATATATATATATATATATATATATATATATATATTCCATATTACAACATAATAGTTATTTAGGCAGACGGCCATCCTCCAGGAGTCTGGTGTGCTCCAGGTTTCTGCTGTTAAAGGGAGTTTTTCCTCGCCACTGTCACCAGTCACAAGTGTTTGCTCCTGGAGGATTCTGTTGGGTTTCTGTAAATTTGCTTAGAGTCTGGTTTCAACCAACTTTATATGTAAAGTGTCATAAGATAACTTTTATTATGATTTGGTGCTATGTAATAAAATATGATTTGATTTGATGTATTTATTAGTTAGTATTACTACTACTGTTATTTATTGTTTTTACAACTACTTGCCAATGTGCAACTGCCGTTTTTTTTCACTACTGTTTTTATTTTAATAGTTTTTATAGTTATTGTATTGTTATTTTCTTATAATATTTCTCATACTGTACTTTCCATGTTGTGCTACTATTGGAACTTCAGTTTCCAGAGGGTTCTGCCCAACGAATCAATAAAGTTCTATCTAATTTAATCTAAAATAAACATATACATACACCCTGGAAGGCAACACAAAATTAATCAACAGTGACATAAAGAATTAAATAAAGTGAACAACACAGGAATCAAACAAAACATAAACAAACGAACAGACAAACAACAATCCATCTGGTCATACTCAGACACCTTCTACAATTTTATACCATGTATAAACAATCTCTTTTCATTTTCTAGTGTTTTCTTGAGTGTTTGAAGTGAATATGAAAATAATTGAAAGTTCTGTTCTTTTACTTAAAAGTTTTGAAAGTTAATGGAAATTATATTGTTGAATCTTAAAATATGACAGTATTTAAATGTGTGTAAAAATGTGAGAAGTATATAGCATTAACTGTATCTGTACATGAGGCTGTTCATGGAGACAATATGAAGAATGAAATGTCTGTGTTCTAATTGCGTTGTAAATTTGTGTCTCACCTTTGCCTTGTTTCTTTTCATCATGTGTCAGAATCGTATGGAGGAGAGTAAGCTCTGTTCAGGACCATCATCACATATCCCTGGTTTCAGAATTCCTCCGTCATCCTCTTCCTCAATAAGAAGGACCTGCTGGAGGAGAAGATCATGTATTCTCACCTTGTGGACTACTTTCCAGAGTTTGACGGTGAGTTGATTGTTTTTTGGGGTTTTTTCTTTCCCCTTCCTTTATGGTAGAGGTGGTCAACTGATTTTCTTTCAGGACCACATTTGATCTCAAGTGGACCAGAGCAGTAAAATAATAGCATAATGACAAAACCTGAAATTTCTCAAGAAAAATAAGTGCAATTTTGATAATATTAGCCTCAACTTATCAGTTCTACATGTGCATTACAGATTGGATCTACAAAGGCACAAAACATTTAGTAAGAGGCAGAATATTGTTAAATTTGTCCTTAATTTTTTTTTTTTTAGACATTTCAGGTTCATATTGGTTCAGGTTATTCACATTTTGTTGTTATAGGATAGTTTGTTAATGTAAATATTTTCATAATTTATTGTTATTTTTGTGCACTAAAACAAAGAGAAAAATGTGGAGTTATTGTCATTATTTATAGGCATAATGTAATTTTTTTTTTTTTCACAAGAACATTTGGAGTCATTATTTGTAGGTTATTATGCTGTTATTTTACCTGAGATCATGTTGGTTGTATGTGGCTCCTGAACTCGAACAGGTTCAATACCTTTGACTGTTAACATCTTCAGTGTAATTTTTTGCACTTTGAAAATTCATCCCATGGGCCGGATTGGAACTTTTAGTGGGCCAGTTTTGGCCCATGGGCCGCATGCTTGACAGACCTGCTTTATGGTTTGTTAGCTATCGTGAAGATGTAGTAAGAGATTGTCATGGCTAAATGCCCTTTTCACCCCATCTAGTCACATGTATCCATAAACAGAGACCAGAAAACAGAGCACAATTAATTGGTTTTTAGGCAGAGAAATAGAGATTAAGAAAAAGTGAATATGAACATTAGACAGAAAATAGTTTTACCCTGCCCCCCGAAGGGAAGGCAAGGGATATTGTTTTTGGTTCGGTTAGTTAGGTTCTTTGTTTAACACTCGAGCAGCAAAAACTATTTGTTGAATTCATACCACATTGGGTTTATAGATTGCCAGTAACCCAGAATAGATATGGTTACATTTTGGGAAAAGTAGGTCAAAGTTGAAATATTTTTGGAATTTTAAAAATGTTTTTTCTTCTTCCTTTACTTACATTGAGCAGAATTTCAAATGTCTAAAAAAACATCAATTTTGTTTCAATTTACTTCAAACTTGGCACATATTTAGAGCTAATTGATATGCTGACATCAGCACACACATAGACATGATGACATCAGCTGGATCGATGCCAAAATAAGCTACCTTACTTCGAGGGGCGGGGTTTGTTATGCCCGGCACCATTTGTTTACATCAGGAAGGAATGATGATCGTCTAGTTCACAGGTGTCAAACATATGGCCTGTGGGTCAAACCAGCCCACCACAGGGTCCAGTCTGGCCCTTGGGATGAGTTTGTGAAGTGCAAAAATTACACTGACGATATTAACGATCGAGGGTGTGGAAATCATTTCAGTTCCGGTTCCACATTCAGACCAATATGATCTAAAGTGGGTCCGACCAGTAAAATACTAGGGGACTGGCTAAGCGCTAATGGATGGACAGCCTTACTACATTTTTGTTTGCCCTTTCCTAACTATTTATGGTAGAAAGATGAAGACACCTCATTTTGCAGGGAATAATGAGCACTTTTAGATGTGTGATTGAAAAAAAAATTTGTAACTTAATTTTGTGACTTAAAAATAGTAAAAACCTCTCATTAATGGATGGACAGAAAATTAACATCTGTTTTTGACAATTTTATAAAGCCTGCCTGAAAGTGCAGTTCCAATTTTCATAAAACTGTAAAATCTTTACTGTTGGTCCTCTAGGGTGCCTGTTTTGCAAAACAGTGAGGAGTTTGTATTTTTTCAATATATAAGGGTATAAAATAGCAAAAGTTTTGCTGAGTGTTTCGGTAACAGATGGACAACGAAGAATAATTACAAGTTTCAGTTGTGTATCCTGTATATTTATTAGTATATACATCACATATGTAATATCTACAAAGTCAAATACCTTAATAAACTAATTTAATACATTTTGACATATATTATCTCAGTTTATTAGATATTTGTAACCATTGTAAAAAGAGTAACAAAGTTTTTAACTGACCTTCCAAATTATCATAAGTGTAATACAGGTCCAATAGAAGAGGATCAAAGTTATGCATTGAATTACACTGACTGACAAAGAATGCAAACATACATTCATGCTGAATAATATTGCCATCTAAGTATTTTTGAAACAATTTTCTTAAAAATAAAAGTTGTGCTGGACACGAGAAGTAATGTATTTTCAAAATATATAAGTCTTCAAAAGGCGATTTTAGATTTATTTTTTGAGTAGGTCTGTGGAACAGCTGTACAGCTGTACATCTTAAAAAAACTTTTATAAATATGACTCTTAATAGATATACGAACTTTAAGTCTAAGTTTGTATGCAACATTTAATATCTATTTCAGCATTCATATTGTTTTCATTGTCGTGTGAATATGTTTTGTTTGTTAAAGTTGAGGTTGTGCTGTAAGATCATGTATAAAGGGTAGGCAAAATAAGCAGAAAGCTTCAGCCTACTCCTTTTCAGTCTGACTGTATAAATAAATGATTTAATTAGTGTAAATAAAAATATTTAATTAATGAAGTATGTATTATAAATTTTCACTTCATGGAGTGATTGTTGGATCTATGGATTGGATAAATCTGTGGATTGTGTTTGTTCTTCAGACTGAAAAAAAAAAAATGAAAAAATAAAAAATCTAGATGTTAAAGTTCCCTCAGCCTCATGATAACCTACAAACTAGAAAAGCGCTCAGAGAGGGCAGACCTCCGCCAAGGCAGATCAGTCATCGTGTCCACCCCCCGCCCCCCATCACCACCAAAATTTAATCATTTGTTCCTTGTGCCAGTATAAACATTTCCTGAAAATTTCATCAAAATCTGTCCATAACTTTTTGAGTTGTCTTGCTAACAGACAAACCCCGATGAAAACATAACCGGAGGTAATAATGACAATTATATATACATATATATATATATATATAGATATATATATATATATATATAGATAGATAGATAGATAGATAGATAGATAGATAGATAGATAGATAGATAGATAGATAGATAGATTTTTTTGTATGTGTGTGTAAACAAGTAAAATTACATGGAAATATATGCATATACAAACTATCCTTTCACAAATATGTGTATAAATATGTGAATAATTTGAACAATAGAACCTGAAATGTCTAAAGGGAAGTATGTGTAATTTATTAATATTCTGTCTGTTACTAAATGTTCTGTGTATTTGTTGATCCACTGTGATCTGTTAGTTCTAATGCACATGAGTAAATGATGAACTGAGGCAGAATTAGGGATGTAACGATATGAAAATTTCATATCACGGTTATTGTGACCAAAATTATCATGGTTGTCATTATTATCGCGGTATTATAGAAATTGTGCTCAAAATGTTCAAAAAGTACTTAACTACACACACTGAAATAATTTAAACAAGTTGTATTTAAAAAAATAAATAAATAAAATATGGCACAAATCTACTTTCTGTTGGCAGAAACATTCAAATATTAACACTTAGTGGTCTGAGATTTTTCCTTTATATACTATATAAAGAAATGTTTACTATACCCTGTTGGTATCTTTTTTTCATCTCATCCTGCATCTTATTTTTTTCACTTTAACCTACTATATCGACATTAAAGGCCAGAAAACAAAAAAGTATAAAATCCAATTTGAAAAATGTATATATGTATTGCATAAATAACCAAACATGCCTAATGAACCTTTCAAAGACTTGAAAAGTGAATGTTGGTGCCAAATATTAGGCATATAAAATCAAAATTGTAATAAATTAAAACTATACTCGAATATTTGACATAAAAAGCATAGCTTACATAGGGTTTTTTTCCCCCTAAAAGTGCAGTAATCAAACACGGTTATCATGATAATTAGAATTTAAACAGTAATACTAACCATCTGCAATTATTAACCGCGTTTATCGTCATACCGGTAATCGTTACATCCCTAGGCAGAATATTGTTAAACTTCACTTAGTTTTCTTAAGAATTGTCAGGTTGTTCATGTTTATCCATGTTGTTAGATATAAACATTTTCATGAGGTAAGTCTTTCAGGTTGTAATGTAATTTTAATTTATTTCACTGTAAAACAGAAAATGTTTGAAATTTTTTTTTTGACTGATTTCATCACATTGGTCTGTATGTGGCCCCTGAACTAAAAAGAGGTCGACAGTCCTGTTGTAGCTCCTCCTAATGCACATACAAGTGATCTTTTTTTTCCTTCACTGTTCAGTTCATCTCAGATGGGGCATTATGGCAGAAGAATCAGTTAAAAAAAAAAAAAAAAAAAAGCAAACTTCTTCACTAATGTATGATGCTTTTTGTCCAAGTGGATGTTTAGGAGATTTCTCTTCAGGATCTTAGGCTGAAACAGTTTAGGAACATCTGGGTTAAATGGTTTCTGTGGTGAAATGGTCAAACTGGAATATTCCTGATGATATAGATATTGTTCTCTATTAACTATTGTGTACTTTATTTATTAGCTCTTTTGTATTGATATAAGAACCCTGAGCTTACAGTGGATTTTCATAGTATAGTGCCACCTTATGGCTGCTTTTATGAACTGCATTAAAAGGCATAAAGTTTCCTAGTTAGTATCTAAGACTCTACTTTAGGGTCATTTATACTTTTAAAAGACAATTTCATGCCTTTTCCTACCAAAACTAGACATTTTCACTTGTTATTTGATCCTGTACTTGAAATCAATCAACCAAATTTATTTATACTGTGCCAAATCATAACAAAAGTCATCTCATGACACTTTACATTTAGAGCTGGTTGAAACCAGACTATTAAACCAATTTCAGACACCCAACAGAATATGAAATATGACAATGTGAATTAAAGGGTCAAGTGTGTACGATTTAGGTGGATCTATTGAGGATCTAATTGATTCTAGTTGTTAAATTATGGTCTGGTGATGTATAAGCACCGAATAATAGACTCATTGTGGGTTTCAGTAACATGGCAAGGAGGAGTTTATATCTGCAAAGGGACAGGTTATGATTCATGTTTCGACAGTAACTCAGGACTATCCTCCTCTTCTAGTTACTTACTGAACACCTACTGCACCAGTATGGACAAAAGGATTGGGACACGTGAATGCCCAAGGGTGTTTCTTTTCTAACAGGTGTCTGGGATGAAAAACAATAATGACAAATGTCATAGTTTTTATTGGGATAAATATCATTGCATTGGTTAGTTTGGTTTAAATTGTTGTCTATGCTTCCAAAATGCATCAGAGATGGGTTTTACTTCATCTCTCTCTATATTGATTTTGGGTTTTGTTTTGTTTTTTTATCCATGACCATGATTTTTTTTTTAATTTACTTTTTATTGTTGTTTTTGAGAAAAACATAACACAAATACAAACAATATTAGAACAAACAGCAAGGAGGAGTCCAACATTCAAGTAGCATTTAGTCCACACGTTCATCAATGTGCTCATATACCCATATTAATAATTGTCTTCTTTACGGTATAGATAGGCCCCCCGTAGGGGCACATTGTAACTATACAAAACAGGCCTTACATTTAAAATATAAGTGAGCCATTTTAACCAATTTTCAGCGAAGATATCAATTTTGCATCTCAGTTTAAATGTGATTCTCTCCAGAACGTGTATACTGTAAACTACATCAGTCCAGTCATTTATAATGGGTATGTCTCTCTTCAGCCATTTTCTGGTCAGGGCCTTCTTATTTGGTACCATGACTTTGATTTTAAAAGTTGTACCTCCTAAATTTCTGAAATATTTTTCCTGCTCTAACTGTAAATAGTCATTTTCACTTTAAGGAAGTATTGACTTTATATGTCGAATCAGCATGAAAAGTACATCTTACAGCTATTGCTAGCGGAAGTCACCGTGGTTACGCCCACTGAGTGGCAGAAAGAGGGAGATGAATAGCAGCGTTGGCTCCAGTACTGTCTAAACTCAAGAACAATATTCAATAAAAAAATGGGGAAGAGCTGTTGTGCGATTGATTGTATGAACAGGTTGGAAAAGCAGTCGGAGCTATTGTTTTACAGACACTGAAAGACAAAGAAAAGAGAAGGAGATGGATCCACAAATCCAGGAAACCAAACCTAGATTTGTGGATCCTGTTTGGTGTCAGCTAACATTAATTTATGCTGTATTTTTGGGTCAAATCAGACCTTAAATGATGTATTGTTTTGGCTTACGTTACTTCTTAGTAAAGCTCTTGGTTTCATGATCAGATCTTTCATGGTTTTTGTCTTCATTTTGTGATTATGAACCTTGTGCTCCTACATGATTTGTGAACTAACTTAAACTGCGGCTAACCTTGTTTCTCAAATACGGGAGTACTCGAGCATAAAGCTACGATGGCGTATTAGAAGAAAATAAGAAAATAAAAACACTTGTGACTACGGGTATAAAGTAATAAAATATGGGTATAAAACCCGTAATTTTATGATAATAAAGTCGAATAGAAAAGAATCACAATGTTATGAGGATGAAGTCGTAGTGATAAAAAAACTCATAATTTAACAAAATGTAATTCATTTTTGAGATTAAAGTCATCTTATTCCAACAATAAAGCCATAATATTACAAGAATAATGTCGTAATTTAAAAACAGGTGGGGAAAATCATAATTTACAAGAATAAAGTCGTACCCTGCTCGTCCACAGTAGTTGAAGCTCCCAGACAGCAAAGAGATACTGGGACGGATCTGGAACAGAATCGCTGACCGACTCAGCCCGAAACCACTTGGCAGATCCCTCCTGGTGTCCAAATGCACATCGGGCCAAAACAGATACTGCTCCGCGAAATGGATCTTCTGCAGAAACGGTCCAGCTCTGGCCCAGCTCTGTATAAAGTGGTTGATCTGACCTGGACGTAAATCTCCTCAGTCCCAGTAGATCATGCATATATTCACTGGGGTCAGTCCACGGTCTACTGTAAATGCACTTTGGATCAGCTGGTTCTGGGCCCTAGTTTTGGACCCTGGTTGTCAGTAATGATGAAACCATGTATATTTGTCTCAGGTAGAAGTAGCGATGATCTCCTACACCCTGGATGTCAGGATACGCGATTTCAGGTCAAATGTCAATATTTGTGGACCACTTGTTCTTTGGTAGCCGTACGGATCCATGTCGACTCCAGTTGTCCTTAATTTAATTTAATTTTTCACATTTTCCCGGTCTGGCGGTGTTTACTGCTATACTCCGTCATGTTGAGCAGGTTGGTTTTTGCCACTCTGTCTGACTTAGAGGGGCGTGGCCCGGGGGGAAGTGACATATGTTGTGCATACCTTCTATAGCCATGATGTGTCCCAGTATTTTTGTCCATATAGTTTATAAACATCAATATTTTCTTAAAGTTTAATGGGGGACTTTTCTTCCTAAGTGAGATGTGAAGAAAGTAGATGGTTAGTTATGGTAAAAAGTATTATTTACAGTCAGAGCATGAAAAATATTTTAGAAATTTCGAGGTAGAACACTTAAAATCATTGTCAAGGATAACAAAAAAAAAACAGTGTTGAGAGAAATTAAGTAAAAACTATTGGTAACACTTTACTTGAAGGTCTAGTTTATAATGCATTAAGCGCACATTCATAAGACATTATAATGCATTTATAATGCATTATAGAAGTCATTACAACAGTTTATGATCATGTACAACAACTTATACCAAGATTAATAAAGTATTATAAGTGTAGGCATAATGTATTATAAATTCAGCTTTCATAATGTTTTATACCTCCATACCAAAGTGACAAGTGTTTGTAGGAAGAATCTCAAGTCCTGGGTTACGTAACACATTATCAATTGTGTATTATAACACAAGTATGATGACGTATGAGCAGTATCTGCTGGCTCTAAGTAAAGTGTAACTCAAAAATTATACATCAAAGTGTTCTGAATAACTCTTTATTTTGCAAAAACAAAACATTAAAAGAACAGAGACAGTAAATAAAAGTGTTACATGTTGCTTTATACATAAATAAAAAATAATGTGGCAGCTCTAAATCTTTGTTAATTCAAACATACTTTTTCTTTTTTTTTTAAATAAATATGAATTCCCTAAAATAGATGGGTATAGGGACCAGTGACAAAACCTAACAAAAGTTCCCTACCTAAAAAAAAAAATAATTCCTTCACACTGCTTTTGTATGGAGGTATAAAACCTTATGAACGCTGAATTTATAATACATTATGCCTACACTTATTCCTTATTAACCTTGGTATAAGTTGTTTTACATGATCATAAACTGTTGTAATGACTTTTATAATGCATTATAAATGCATTATAATGTCTTATGAATGTGCGCTTAATGCATTATAAACTAGACCTTCAAGTAAAGTGCTACCAAACTATTTAATTTTGGAAGCAAAGATAACAATTTAAACCAAACGATCCGAGGCAGGGATATCCCAATATCAAACTGTATTATGACATTTTTATCTTTATTGTTTTGTATCCCAGACCCCTGTTAGAAAAGAAACACCTGAATTCAACGTGTCCACATACATTTGTCCATATAGTATATGTTTGTGGGCCAGACTTAATATCCCCTTAACTTAAAAAAAAAAAAACATTCACAACAAATACTGGATGTATTTAATGATCATTTTTAGGAGAGGATGGGAGATTATCCTGTTGGTTGAAATATATACTTATTGATATCACTGCAACCTACATGCTTTAACACCAAATATGAGGCTCGTGGACCAAAACCAGCCCACAGGATGAATTTACAGAGTTCAAAAATTACACTGAAGATATTAACAGTCAAGGATGTTGAACTCATTTTAGTTCAGGAGCCACATACAGACAAATATGATCTCAAGTAAAATAATAGCATCATAACCTATAAATAATGACTCCAAATTGTCTTTTTGGTTTTAATATGGAAAAAAAAACTTTAAAAAACTACATTATGCCTATAAATAATGACAACTACAAATTCCAATCCCATTAAATTCTGAAAATATTTACATTAAAAAAACGATCCTTTAAAAACAGAATGTGAATAACCTGACTACTTACTGCATCAGTTAGAGTTCAATAACCTGTTCCAGCTGAAACATTATGAACCACTGCAGTACTTACCCATGGAAGGATCTGAACTATTACTTGGTTAAATCCAGGCAGTTACTTTTATTTGTCCAGGCTGTTTGTTAAACTCTAACTGCAGTAAGTGTCCTCTCATGTCTTTAACGTCAAAAAGATTGGACAATGCCAGTATTGATCAGGATCATCAGGCTTGTGACAGAATGGTTCAGGGAGAATGAGACATCATTTCCACAAATGGATTAGCCTCCATAAAGTCCAGACTCTAATTTGAGGTGTGATGAAGATTTAATGCAGCGGTCCGATTCTCCATCATCAATAATCAAAAATTAATGCAACTATGGATGGCAAAAATATGATGAACCTTATTGTGACACTAAATACGTGTTATGTGGCAAAAAAAGATGACAGTGAATGTCTCCTGAAATAAAAACTAAAGGTGGTGCAGTCAAATATTGCATGTGTGACTTTTTTTGGGGCGGAAAAAATTATTAGACCATCAAAAGTCATCAAATACAATGGTTATGCAATCAAGTACTAACTCCTGTGTGTATCATGTGACTAAAACAGACAGAAAAGAAAACATGGAATGCCTAAAAGCACTTTTTTTGTCAGTGCAGTGCCATAGATATTGATGTAAGAACTGTAGTGATTTTGGTTATTATCAAGAAAATCCTGAAAAATGTCTCAATATCAGCTCTGAAATTAAATTCTTATGAGCTATTTTTGTTTTTATCATTATATTTATCCAAACAAATGTACCTTTACTTGTACCAGGCATTAAAATGACAAAAAAACTGAAGAAAACAAGGGTGGTCTAATAGTTTTTTCTGCAACTGTATAACACATTCTATACATTGTGTAATAATCCATTATAAACGGTGTGTCCTGGTCTTAGGTCCCCAGAGGGACGCCCAAGCCGGCCGGGAGTTCATCCTGAAGATGTTTGTGGACTTGAACCCAGACAGTGACAAGATCATCTACTCCCATTTCACGTGCGCCACCGACACGGAGAACATCCGCTTCGTCTTCGCCGCCGTCAAAGACACCATCCTGCAGCTCAACCTCAAAGAATACAACCTGGTTTGAAAGGAGACGGAAAAAACGACAGGGAGAGGGAAAAGAGAGGGCAAGCAAGAGGCCTGCAGCCACCCCTCCACCACCACCACCACCACCACCACACAATACACCGTCACTCCAAAAACACACTCGTCTGCATGAAACCCACCGCTGCTCAAACAGATAAGCGTCTCTGCTTCATACTCTACCAGACCAGTGCTCATGTCCTTTCTATGTCACCCCCTTAGCTCTTTGCTTGCCGGTTTGACTACTCTTTGCAAGAATGAGTTTGTGTTTTGCGGTTCTTTATAATTGCTCCTCTTGCACATGAAACACGCTAAAACATTTCAGGGTCATCCTCTCCGCCGGGAGCTGTTCTTTTTCCTCGTTTGGCTCCGAACGTGGCCCGTCGGGTTGACTTTCTTTACACTACATTCTCACCAGTGCTCGTGTGTGTTTGAGGTGGGTACAGGGCCTTCTCTTGCTAGACTAAGCTTTTTCACGGACAAAGAGCTCGCTTCCCTTCTTCTTATTTAACCAGTGCATGATATAAACTACAGCATGAGAGCGAGGCGCCGAGACCTCAGCCTCTGCTCGTTTGCAAACGGTCACTAATGATGCGGAGATATTGTCAGACAGCGCTGTGGTGGAGGTACTCGCTTCCCCCGGGCCTTGAATTTGATTTTTAAAAACGAGCCCCGAATCACAGTCCACAAGCTCTGTTGAATGTAAATAAACTGTCCGTGCTACTCACACACAGTGAGGGTACATGTTTTTTCAGTCGACTTCGTATATTTTCTGAAACGTCAAATAAATTGTGACCTTTCTGGAGGTTTTATAAAGAACATTGAATCAAGTATGACTACTTTAAGGAACGTGATAACATACAAAAAACTAGAACACAATTGTTAAAGATGTGTCAGGAATAAGACCCAGTTTTGTTTTATTTTCCAAGTTTTTTCCCGCTGACATAAAACAGAAACTATAATGAAATCATAATCTAATTCCAATACTCTCATCTCCCCTATTATTTTGTATCACATTGCCAAATTTGAATCCCACCTTTTTCCTGTAAATACAGTGATAACGCCAGTGTCCTGTTCATTCATTCAGTGGTTCAGATACCAGTTGAACATCATCGGGCAACTGGCGCTTCATATAATTGCCAAAAGGAAGTGCGAGTTTTCGGATGTTGATGGCATAACAGCTCACGTTGTGGCATTCTTTCATGTCGACAGTTGTCTCAATCACAAATGTATTAGTACTGTGATTTTTTTCTTTTTCTTTTGTTCCTACGATGGTGAGAATACTCTTCCTGTGCACAACGTGTGAATGATGATCGCAGATTAGCCTGGTGCAATAGCTACTTGTAGATGATCTTAACGCTTTTGCGCTGCCGTCTTAAGCCACAGGTCGGTCGTTCTCTCTTTAATCAACTCTGGTTTGCCATATTATTCGGCCAACATTTGATAAACTGTATTAGATAGCCGCGAGAGTAAATAGTTCGTTTTTGTATGTCTAATTTATCAATCAGATCTACGTATTGTTGATACAGTAAATGAGACTTTCTCCCTAGTTTCAGCCCAAAGTTTTTCCAACCTGAGAGACGGGAGGAGATTTTATACTGCTGTAAAATATCAAAACTATTTTATGGACAAGTGTTCTATCTTTCTAATAATACTTCATATATTTAGTTTTGCAGTTCTGTTTTGAAATGCTTGACAATGGAAGAAAAAAAAAAACATTGTTTCCATTTCAGGTTTGTGCTTTATGCAAATAGGAAAACAAAAACAGACAAAAAACTTAGTGGTTGAATATTTACTGTTCGAGGATGCTTGCATTTTTTTGTAATTTTTAAGAACATGTGTTGGCTGTTGGTACCGATCCCATATCGTGTCTCTTGCCTGATAGTTGTTTAAATATTCCATTAAAGCTGAAAGTTGATAGATGGCTATTTTTGTCTTCACAATGTAATTCAGGTAAGTTTTCATAACTTTTCATCACAAGGGCTACTACTAGCAGCTTTGGTATGGAATGAAAGGACTCTATGGGTTTCATAGAGCAAAAAAAGGTGCAATTAATTAAACGAGGGAGGGCTATGAAGTAAGTGTGTGTTGACATCTGGCTGAGAGTGATGGCTGCAGGTTCGGGGGGGGGGGGTGCAGCAGTCCACAGATACCTATGACATTCCTTAGGCACGTCTGGAGGCCGTGTGGCGCTTTGTTCACTTTGACCTTTCTTATTTTTGTTTTGCCTTTAGAGGAGGAGTCTGGCTGATCTAGAAAAAACATCTGCAGCTATCTGGCCGTTACACGAACACACCACCCTACGCTGCTCTGGTCGGATCTTCTCATTGGTAGCGTTGTTATGATTTGCTTCAGTATCGTCCGTGTTGGGAGTCAGAAATGAAAGTCAGAACGTCTTGACCTTTTCTGAACGCGCCACCATGGTCAGATTAAACCGTAAATGACAGGAAAAGGAGTACACATCCTACCGTGCGCTTTCTGTGTATCTCAGATGTTCTGCCAAATGTTCCTAAATCAAACCTTTTTTGGATTCTTCCAGAGGGAAACAGTAAGTCTGTTAGAGGACTGTACTGTATTAACGTCATGGAATAAACCTTATCATAGCCTAAAATATTAGCGTACAAATAAACTTACCGCTCACCTTAAAGAACGCAGCTCTAAGGTGGAATGTTGTCCCACATGAGGCGACACTATGAATGAATCAGTCCACCTTAAATGTCAGTGACGGCTTTGATCCTTCCATTTATTTTATTTTTAATTGTTTATTTGACAGAAACATTGTGCAGTCACACGATTGTACCACAGTTAGCTAAGAGCTCATTTACATCGGCAGTTAAACAGACAACAATGAATACAGAATAAAAAAAAAACAAAACAGTTGACAGATCACTTAAAAATGAACCATAGATACAAATACAGCAATATAATATAAAGTTTTAAATACAATAATAACTGTAGTCTAAAAAAATGACGTGTACAAAGCATAGATATTGAATATAAATAGTATTAAAAATATTCAAAGGCTCTACTGTAATCACAGCAGCATCTTTAAAAAGATCCAGCCCTGAGTGCAAAAATAAATGAGCTAAGGCACCTAATTATGATCACAGTCTCTCCACACCACGGTGGTGATTGAATCTGTAGCTGAAAACATACATGAACTAACTGTAACTACTCTGTTTCCGTCACTACTCATGTATGAAGCAGCATTAATACATCCATGTGGTTAAGGAACATCAGCTGAGTGAGCAGTCCTTTAAGTCTGTCCCAAGATGCATGCTGTTCAGGCTGCTAAAAGAATTGACATGTCCGACCTGCTCCAGATGCTTCCCTAGCGCTTGCATCTCTACATCCACACCTGGCCTTAGATCTGCCCACATGGAGTCCAGTCCCTGTGGATGCACGTTAACCAAGGTCTGAACAGGGCCTCTCAAACACGGGGAGCTTTGACACATCTGGACCTTTCAGTGCACGTCTGAAGTACCGACAGGGTCAGATTAAACATCAAGGACAGGAAAGGATTACATCCAACCATACTTGTACTGTGCATCTTAGATCAGAGGTGTCAAACTCATTCTAGTTCATATGATCTTAACTGGGTCGGACCGGTGAAATAACAGTGAAAAAAGTAAAATTACATGATGAAAACATTAACATCTACAAAGTTTCCTTAAAAATGTGAATAAGATGAACAACCTGAAATGTCTTAAGAAAAATAATTGCATTTTTTTTAAACATCATGCCTCACTTTATCATTTACACATTAGAGCTTACAGATCACAGCAGATCTACAAATACACAACATTAAGTAACAGGCTGAATATTGTTTAAAAAAAAAAAAAGATACACTTAAGACATTCCCGGTTGTTAATATTTGTTCAGGTTATTCACATTTTTTGCGAAAGTGTAGTTTGTAAACGTAAACACATTCATGCAATTTGACTTTTTTAGAGCTAAAACAAAACTTTGCCCTATTATTTATAGTTATTATGATAGTATTTTACTGGTCTGATCCACTTTAGATCATACTGGTCTGAATGTGGAACCTGAACTAAATGATCATTCTTGATTTTTAATATCTTTAGCATAATTTTTGCATTTCACAAAGTCATCCCATGGGCCAGATTAGACCCTTTTGCAGGCCGGTTTTAGCCCACAGGCCTCATGTTTGACACCTGTGTCTTAAATAATCTGTCAGGTCAAACCTTTTTGGGATTCTCCTACAGAGAAACTGTGGAGGACTGACTCGTCTTCATACTCTCATGCAGACCTGTACATCGTGTACATAAAAAACATCTTATTTTAAGTGCCACAGTTTTACTATGAATTGGAACCTGATTGGAGATGTTTGACAAAGCTTTGTTTGTTCCTCCAGTCTGTGTGATGGGTTTGTCTCATTAAAAGGCCTTTTTGAAATGGTTTGATGATACAGTTAAGGATGAGATCCTCCGTCTCCACTAGTACCTGTTTTCCTGGCTCACTGAGTCTGGTACAAACAGACTGACAGCCTTTGGATCCACTACCAGGTTTCAGTGGCATGTTGCTTTGATCGCTGTGCCACAATTTTTCAGTTTTTAATGTTGGATCCGTTTTCACAGGACTCCCTGCCTTTTCCTAGCGCGTCAAGATCCAACATGGCAGATATAGTTGGACAGAGACACTACCAGTGATTAGAGCCAACACAAGGAGCAGCTGGGTCATCTCTATCGCTATCTCAAATCCTCTCTGTGTTGCTTCTTTTTTTTTTATCTACATAGAGTGTAATTCGTTTTGTAATTTTGTACGACAATCCAGTACAAAACGCTGTGCCAAGCAAAATCAAATTTAAAAAAAATATCAAGAATTTGTCATTCGTAGTAACTTAAGCCAGATCGTTTTGGTAGAAGCTTGAAAATTTACCTTTATATTACAGATTTTCCTACTTTCTTTCCCCAAACCTCAATAATAATGTATTTATTGAAATATTTGCCAAGTGAAGGTACTGATCCGGGCTGTGTATTAACCCTGGTGGGTATACTAGCATCCAAGTGAATGACTACACAGTGTGTTTACTCCACTTCCCCTGACTGGATTGGACTGTGCATTCTTTCCCTGGGTCAGAGCCACTGAATCTGCACCACTGCAATGGGCCTGCATTCATGCAATTTAGACGTCCATTCAAGCGCGCTCGTTGGTACTCTGAGGTCTGTGTGTATGTGGGTGTGTGTGCGTGCGTGCGTATGTATATGTATGTACACTTTTGATGGCTATTGCTTATGCTTGAGATCCATTCTGAGTAGAGGGATGGATATACAGTGATATTAAAGCTATCTTTGCATTTTTTTTGTGTGTAAGGTTGACACACCTTAACATGTGTATTTAGGACCACTTAAAATGACTTTTTTTAAAGAGTTCAATAAACTTTGTGTAGTGGTGTACAAATTGAAAGTAATGTATTTTTGTTTGATTTTTTTTCTTCTTCTTTTTTTTCTTTTTTTAGTATACCAAATGTAAATTATGTACAATGAGTGTGCCAATCCCCTTTCTTTGTAAAGCCAGACTCTTTAACAAGTGCCAATGTTGTGAAAAATCAGAGGGCCTGTGAATTTCATGGTCCGGTTTTTAAAACAAACACTACTACGTATATGATTAATTAACAAAAAAAAAAAAGGACAGTTTTATTCTATATCTTAAGATTAATGATGAACTGCTGTTTTTCAGATTTATTGTCATTTTAATTGCATGTATTTGTCAGGTTGGGGACGGTGTGGGTGGGTTAGGTACTGTATTCATGCAGCACCCTCATTAAAAGGGTCTCTAATGGTTATTGATTTACAGTATTTTAGCCATATTTCTCTTTTGTATGTTTCATTTCAACCACTGTTGCCTGAACCTCATTCAAACATGAAAATGATTTTCATAGCCTTCTCCTTTAAATGTTTTAAATTGGAATAAAATATGTTCCTATACTCTCTTATTGCATCCTTGTCGTCTTTCTTTTCCTGTAGAAAATGTACATAGTTGATTAAAAGCTTTATACATTTCCGCCCAGTTTGAAGGGTTATGCCTTAAGAATGTTGGTGCCAACCTGAAGTAAAAGGTGGATGGAGCTGTCATGGTGAGTTTTTGGACTGATGTTAAGTCAGGAGTTGTTGCATTTTGTTTTTTTGGAGCTGAGGTTGACCTGGTAAAATGATACATCAGTGTGATGAGCTATTTCTTAGCAGAATCCATAATGTCATTTCATAGTTTTCTAGTAATTTATTCACCACAACTAATGAAGCTGTCTGCTGTAGAGCAGGGGTGGGAAACGTACGCCCTGTGGACCAAAACTGGACCACCATAGGTCCAATCCGGCCCGTAGGACGAATTTATGAAATGCAAAAATTATACTGGAGATATAGCAATCAGGGATGTCAGACCAATAAAATACTGTAATAATAACTACAAATAATGACTGCTTCAAAGTTTTCTTTATTTTACTGCAAAAACTAAAATGACATGAACATACTTACATTTACAAACCATTTCATTCACAAATATATGAACTACATGAAATGTCTTAAGAAAAATAAGTAATTTTTACCAATATTCTGCC